>NC_056746.1:1522844168-1523031668 GCF_019279795.1 Protopterus annectens | reverse complement strand
AGTGTGGGTATGTGGCCATTCCTACATTCAGTGGGCTGTCAGCCATGCCTCTGAAACTGAAAACCAGTACAACTTCAGCTTCCCCACATCCATTGTGAAGGTATACTGGATTGCAAGAAGAGGTATGCATTGGAGTGGAGTACTGTCGTTGTTGGAAGAGAAGTGTTCCATCTACCCTGAACCCGACATTCTTGTGCTACACATTGGAGGGAATGATGTCATCAGTCAACCTCTCGGAAGGCTATGGTTTCAAATCAGAGCAATTTTTGAACACCTGCAGTCATGGTGGCCATGTTGTTATTTTGTGTGGTCTGATATAATTCCTCAACAGATATGGAAACCAGCAAACAGTCAACGGGCAGTGCACAAGGCCAGACATTTACAGAATGGATTCATGCATGGCTTGATGCACAGGGTAGGTGGATCTACAATCAGCCATGACAGCATCACTGCGGAAGATGTTCACCTGTTCAGAAGGGGTGGCATTCACCTAACTGAAGAAGGCATTGCATTGTTCTTGACTGACCTCCACAGTGGCATGAGGAGAGCTATGCAGGATTGGTAACATGCAGCTTGAGAAGAATGGAAAACACCCATGATCAAGTAGGACCAGTATGGTAAGAAACTGTATTATGAAATGTGTTGTGTAAAATATATTTTTCTGAGTTTGGCAAATAACTGGTAAGGAGCTGGTGAAGATGCTGAGAAAGAACAACTGTTTCAGGAGAGTGCTACCATGTACAATGTAATATGTCAGCCATCCTGCAATACTTCTTTTTTTATTCTGCTTTTATCAGGCATTTGTAGAGGTTAGATAACAGGAAGGCCTTAGTAATACAGAACTTGACCATTTGGGTCCATTGCTGAATGGACACATGTAAAGAGAAAAGGCATAGGTAAGGCAGACTGCTGACACTGAAGGAAGTCATTTGACTGTAGTGGTATCAGCTGTCTGAGTGAGTAGCCAGCACAGCTATCGGACAGATCAGACGGCCTTGCCTGCCACTGAAGTCCCATGTCTGTCCTGGGTTCATTAGTGGAGTGGCGGTCCTTACCTTGCTTTTTCTCATTACGTGTACCCATTCACCAGTATGTTGGCTACACCAAGAATGTGTATATTTACAATCAAATGTGTCTACATGGTAAAAAAAAAAATTGGGTCTGAATGCTGTACACATGTACAGGCTAGTTTTTTAGGACTCAGGTTATGGAAATTATGATTTTTTTCATATCTTGGTCAGTAACTTTGCAAGGGAGCATCTGAATGTGCTAAGTAATACCTCATTTTGAAGACAGTATTGATAGTTCCAACATAGTCAAAGTGTTGTGCCTCTATGTTGTACACATGTACAGATATCAAAGTTTGTTTTGGACTTAGGTTATGGAAATTATTATTTTTTTCATATTGTGGTCAGTAACTTTGCAAGGAAGCATCTGAATGTGCTAAGTAATACATCATTTTAAAAACAGTATTGATAGTTCTAACATGGTAAAAAAACTGAGCATGTATGTTGTACACATGTACAGATATGGAAGTTTGTTTCAGATTTAGGTTATGGAAATTATTATTTTTTTCTTATTTTGGTAAATAACTTTGCAAGGGAGCATATGACTGTACTAAGTAATACCTCATTTTAAGGACAGTATTGATAGTTCCAAGATGGTAAAAGAACTGTGCCTGTATGTTGTACACATGTACAGATATCAGAGTTTGTTTTGGACGTAGGTTATGGAAATTATGATTTTTTTTCATATTTTTGTAAATAACTTTGCAAGGGAGAATCTGAATGTGCTAAGTAATACCTCGTTTTGAAGATAGTATTGATAGTTCCAACATGGTAAAATAACTGTGCCTGTATGTTGTACACATATGCAGATATCAAAGTTTGTTTCAGACTTAGGTTATGGAAATTATGATTTTTTTCATATTTTGGTAAATAACTTTGCAAGGAAAAATGTCAGTGTGCCAACTAATGCCTCATTTTGAAGACAGTGTTACTCCTTACAACATGGTAAAAGAACTGTGTCTGTGCACTGTACACATGTACAGATATCACAGTTTGTTTAGTCTTGTAGGATTATGAAAATTATTCATTTCCAATACTTCTTATTATTATGCCCATATCTTTGCAAGGGAGCATGGTGACAACACAAATTACGCATCTTTTTGAAGCTGACATTGAGATATATAGCTTCTATTCTGATATGTAGCATCTATTACAGGTGATGAGATTTTATGCTTTGTTTGTTTATCAATTATGAGAAATATTATATTAATCATATTTCTGTGAATATTTCTGTGAAGGCGCACCACACAGTAATGGTTAAGGTATCATTTTAAAGCTGACATTCATAGAAACAAATTAAATACAAATTGTATGGGTCTACATGGTACACTGACCAAGATATTGTGCTTTGCTTTTCCAAAAAGGTAAAAAATATGCACAATATCAGCATTTATTGTCAAATATTTAATAATGACTTTGATATGCACTATCAACAGTTACACTGTTGGAAAGGTCAGTGTCTGCTGAACAACTTTCACCTTTACATTTTTAGTCTAGCTCTTATAGTTAAAAAGTTATGAACATTTGTTTTCTGTATGGTATTAAAAATGGATTTTCTGAAAATGAGCTCAGGCTGCACTATTGTTTCTATGGTGGAATTAAGCAGGCAGATTTTTCTGAGCTGCTCTGGAGTGAATGAGTTAAAATATTTCCTGTGATTCTGAACTCTGTAGTCACTGTGTCGAGTTACTGAGTATTGTCTTGTTCTTTTATTATTTATTATTAAATATATTTAAACATTTTAATTGTGGCTGGTTTGTTTAGAGATATTTCAACTCTGAGAGTACTTGCATATGTATTTGGTGACACTGTATCGGCCACTCCAATAGCCTTGCTGTTGGTCACACTTATCATTTGGATAATAATAACATTACACAGTAAGATTGGGTACCCTTTGGTAAGGGCCTTTATAGTAGCTGATAAGTAGTGGTTGGTGGCAGTAATAACTACCTTATAATCTGGGCAGAAGGGGGCATAGCTAGTAAACCTGTGTCAGTCTTCCCCAGAAGTGTCTGTTTGTAAATAAGTCAAATCTCAAAGTGCACGCATGTGTGTATGTGTGTGTGTGTGTTTTGTGTGTGTGTGTGTGTGTGTGTGTGTGTGTGTGTGTGTGTGTGTGTGTGTGTGTGTGTGTGTGTGTGTGTGTGTGTGTGTGTGTCATCTACTTGAGTAGGGACACACAGCACTGGCTCAACAGAGAAGGTCCTGGAGGTTTTGGCTTAACCGCTCAACTGAGATCCTAACCCTATAGCTGTGTGATGCCTGTGCTCTGGCCCAGTAATCAAGGAGCCTCAATCCTCACTACTAACACCAGTGAGGGGCGTCTCATATAGCAGGAAAGGATAACAAATACACACAGTAACGTGCAATTTCCCTTAAGAGCACACAAAGATCACATTCAGTCTGGGGCTGGTCACTCCCTTGCTCTCCAGGTCCCCAATAAGACTCCCCACTGGCACAGCTATAGGGTCCATATCTCAGCCTAGAGGGCAAGCTAAAACCTCCAGTACCCTCTCTGTCCAACCAGTGCTTTGTGTCCCTGCCCAAGTAGCTGACACACACACACACACACACACACACACACACACACACACACACACACACACACACACACACACACACGCTTTGAGATACGTTTATGCAACCACACAGACACTCCTGGGGAAGGCTGGCACAGGTTCTCCAGCTGTGCCCCTGTTTCCCAGACTATACGGTAGTATCAGCTGCCATCACCCACTAATATTTATCAGCTACTCAAAGGCCCTTAAAAGGGTGTCCAATTATTACTGCGCAATATTATTATCCAACTGGTAAGTGTGAATAAACAGTCAAGGCTTATTAGAGTGATTTGGTACAGGATCACTATATACATACAATGTACTATAGAGCTTAAATTATCTCTACACAAAACAACCACAGTTGAAAGTTTAAAAAATATTTAATAATAAATAATAAAAACACAGACAATACTTTTTACTACACAGTGCTAGAGTTCAGAGATCACAGAGAAATACATAAAATAATTCAGTAGTACAGTTCTGACATCACAGAAAAACACTTAGTCTAATCTTTTTAGTTTCTAGCTATTTCTAAGAAAAAACACAAGTCTAAGATAAGCTTACATATAGAGCAAGACAGTGCTGATGAGTTGGATAGTTAAGACAAAAAATGCTTCATGCTCTCTGATTCCCTCTGTTTTTAAAATCACATTCCTGGTTCACATTACATCATTCTTCACACTTCCCTGGGATCCCAGGCTAACAGAAACTATATTTACATTCTTAACATCTCCTTTTTTATCTTGCAGCTGGTCAGGAAGCAGAGCAATAAAAATACATTTGCATGTTTAAATCTATCAATTTAACTCTTGGTTAAAACAATAGAAAGAATGTCTTCATTTAGACATTTCGGCACCATGTTTAGATCAAAGGGTCACAACATGCTTTACTTGGTCAGCTTTCTGCCAGCAGAGTGCACTGTTGTTACAGTATTTTTCAGTTACACGTGTAACACTATTTTTACCATTTAAGACAACAAGCCTGTGGTTTACATTAATATTTACAGATGACAGAATTATCTATAAAATTCTCTCTGGCTAGGCTGGCAGCCTTTACAAGCTGTGCCAGTGTTGAGTCTTATTGGGGATCTGTAGAATAGGCAGAAACTGGCCCCAGACTGACTGATCTCTGCATGCTCTTAAGGGAAATTGTACTTTACTGTGTGTGTACTTGTCATCCTCCCAGTGTGGATGTCCCTCACTGGTGCTAGTGGTGAGGATTGAGGCTCCCTGATTACTGGGCCAGTGTAGGGGCATCACACCCTCCACCAGTAACAGCTCACCTCTATAGCCACTCCAACTGGCTTCAGGTTTGTCTCACCATTGAGTGCAGTGGAGAGCAGGCAATAGGCCTCCCCTGTGGCATCTCGTGGTTGCTCATTGGAGAAAAGTACTGTTGTTCTCTCCAGTAGCAATTTCAGGGGTGCACAGCTTGTCACTTGTAGGGAGATGGTGGAGGATACGGTAGGGGAGTTAATTTACCAGCAGCTGAAAGCCTTCATTGTCCACCTGGAGAGGGTCCTCGTGTGGCTTGAAGATTCTTACTACTCTTTCTCTGCCTTCATCAGTCTGAGGCAGGGCCCAGTGGGGAGGATGTTCAGAGTGCTCACTGTCCACCTTTGGGTCTTGCACAGGGAGTGTAATACAGAAAGGTATGTCCACCTATCTCCCATCCTTATGTTTACCTTCCTTGTGTGTCACCTCCATCCCATGTTTATTGTCCACTCTCCCCATCACTACTGTTCTCCCTTTATCTTTATGTATATAATTCCAGTGTCCCCCAAATGTGTCAGCACCTCCCCTGACAGTCTTTGTTTCTATTTATTTTGTTTGCATGTCTCTGCTTCTGCACCTCAGCTTCTTACTCTCCCTTGTCATACCCTTAAATCTTTCCCCCTATTTCCTCTGCAAAAAAAAAAAAAAAGATGGCACCTGCCCCTGCTACAAAGTATATACTCTCTCTCACCCATCCCACTCCCATTTTTACCTTCCCTGTTTCATTCTGTGTATGTTCTTTTGCTTTCTGAATACACCCCCCCCCTTTTCCTACTTTCTCTAACATCCATTTCACCAGTTTTAATGGTTAAAAGACAGATTTAGACATTATGTGGGCCTCTTAAATCTGTCTCACAAGCTTTCAGAAAGTGTTATGACACAGAGCATGTGCATTTGCTTAAGCCTATACATGCTGCTTACACACTTATTTTCTTGGCACTTGAGTGAATCTCTCTTTCTTTGTGAGTGCTGTCATTTCTGCAGATGAGTTTTCTAACCAGCAGTAGTAGAGGCCATGAAAATCCACCTAGTTAATTGATAATTACCTTCAGGCCACACTGAACTGCAAGTTATACCCGTGGAAGGTTTAACGTAATTGTACTAGGCATGTTTCTGAATGTCAGGAATTGTTGTTTCTTATGCTCCAGAAAATGTTTTTACTAATTAAGGAGTTAAACATTTGCCCAGATTTACAACCATACATCGTGCGTCCCACCTCAGTAACATATGCATCAGTATTCTCTCAGACCTTTGGTTAAAAAAATAAATAAAGAAAGAAATATCTGACATAGGATAGTGTTGGATGATGGTATGAAATAAAAAACTGCTACAAGTACAAACCATCATAAAGAAGTCATGATTTGGCTTGGTTAATGGTGACAGTTAGGCAGTTAACTTTTTATAAAAAAAAGCATAGCAGTACAGCATAAACAATGTTAATATCTGACACCCAACTGTCCAATAGCTCCATGCAATATGGTTGAGATGTTCTCAAAAGGTCAATACTACAGATTTTACTTAAAACAACAATGTCTCTGTATACATATGCACAATATAAATAGTAAGGCAGCTGTAATTCATTTTTCTTGACAGATGGATATTTCAGTGGCTCACAGTATGCCTAAAATTTACTGTTCCATGAAACCAGTGTTTCAGCTACACATTGGTGTAGAGGAATAAATCCCTAACCATGGCCGAGATGACCCAGGTTTGATTGGGCATTTTAGGAGTGGCAGGGGAAGGATGAGCATGCCTGTCCTGGGGGGAGGGCACACAACTTGACACTCCATGTGTCAGATCCCTAGCAGATGCTGTGGATGTATAAGGAGGCATCAACCTAAGTGGGCAGCATTGACTGAAACACAGTGAAGGTGTGATTATATGTCACTTATGCCCATTAAATGGCTATCACAGACAAAGTACAGTATTGTATGATGAATAATGGGGCCTAATCAAAGTATTCCCTCTGCAGTACATGACACTGCACTAGGATGTCTCAATCACCTCATTGGCCCAGAGCATGGGTAACAGTAAGTCCAGGGGTGTTAGGAGTGCCCAGTAACCCCACTAAATGAGAGGCATTGGTGTGAGGTAATGGTCAGCTACAGGGGTGAAAATCTGGCAAAAATGCTGTACTGTTTTACTATTCCTCTTTTATAGGAAACATATTAAATACATTGCTGGCTCCTCATCCATGATATAGTGAAATGTGGCACTTTGAATGGTCTTTGGCTTGTCCCAGAGGCCACTTGCAGTGGGATGCAGTTCAGACTTTGGATCCAGAACCTTCAGTATTCTTACAGGTTTCCCAGCAGCTTCAGAGTGGTTAGCTGTTTGCAGTAACGTAGAAAGGGTGGGGCGTAAGGAGCAATCACTCCAGGTGTTGTCTTGTCGAGGACACAGTTCATGCTAAAGAAATAAAAAATCATTTTGCAAAAATATCCTTTTTTTTTCAATTTAAGAGAAACAATAGAAATGACAAAAATGTATGTCTTGCATGGACATCCAAGACACTCCATCATGTCTTCTACTCCCTTTTACATTATCTTGCATGGGCACCACCCCAAAAGCAAGTGATTGGTTGCACAGGTAGATGGGCTGGTGCAGAGAAGGCAATTGCAAGGCTTTATCTTTGACACCCACAGCCAGCACAATTTATTTGTTTTGGCTTATTTTATGTTCAGATTTGTTCACTGTGAGCATGCTAGCTATTAAATTTAGAAAAAATAAAAAGGCTTGACTTTGTTGAGTTCATCTTACAGCCGAATTCAAAACTCAAATCTGACCAACAGCCTGCTTTTTTTTTTTTTTTTTTTTTTTTTTTTTAAATTTTTGTTCCTGCTGTGGGCCTTCCTGGTATGAAGAGAGGGACAGCTTATTTTTACTTTGGAGTAGACAGCCTGAGGGCCAACAACGTAAACAGTCTGAAGTAAGTAATACTGCATACTAGCTTTTATATCCTTATAGTAATCATTGAGACTGAGTGCAATTTTATTTTTTTGTGTTCAAGTAATGAGAGGTGTGTGTGTGTGTGTGTGTGTGTGTGTGTGTGTGTGTGTGTGTGTGCGCGTATGTACGGGTATGGGAGTATGTAGGAGTGTGTCACAGACGCTGAGATTTTAATCTGCATTGGTTAGATGTAAAGGACCGTGTTAAAATATTTTAAGTTTCATATCTGAGCCTAGGTTAACGTTCTTTCAACTTTAAAGGCTTTACAGATAGCAAATATAGGAGAGATGTTAGTAATATTATCTTACATAGTAACAACACCTGTGCTGTTAGTTGATTGACATTAGAATACAGACAGACATGGCTCCTGATTTATTAACGCTAAAGTCAAGTTATTTAGTTAAGTAGCTACACAAAGCAAAGAAGTGAATGTATGAATGTGCTCTGTGTGTGTGTGTGTGTGTGTGTGTGTGTGTGTGTGAGGTCCTATATGAGGAGATAAATTAGTGTTAACATCTGTCAACATCACCTAGTACAGTTTTTGAGTGTATGTTAGTAACTAGACGGTACAGTGTATATTCCACCTTGTGTAATGAATATTTATGGGGAACATGTAGTTGCTCTACTTAAGTGGATTAGAGCAGTATAATATGGGAATGATCATTATAGTTTCAATACCTATTGCTTCAGGCATTTGTACTGGCTCCACTGTGCAAATAGAAGAAAGCAATTCTGTCTACAACACTGAGTTCTGTTTAATCTAAAATTCTATAATTTTGTGGTAGAATCTGTCCATCTGTTATAAGAAGTCTTAACTAGAAATATACTGCAGTTAATACAGTAGTATCTGGGAAGTAGAGCTGAATCCAGACATTTAACTCAGTTATTTTGGTGCAAAGGCTTTGATAGTGACCTGGTTTTTGGGTATCTATTAATGTGTACTAAAATTCAGTAGGAAAGGTGAGGTGGACGTGGGATAGAAATGGTACTACCTTTGGTTGAATAGTCATACTTTGAAAAAGATTAACCAATATATTGATTGCATTTACTTTAGAACTTCAGTGATTAATTAGAACAGGACTTGTATTATGCTGTAATGATTTGCCTTGTAGATAAGTAAAAACAATAAAGGGTGAGGAGCTGTACTGATATTATTGTAGGGTCTAGGCAGTTAATATCATCCATTTCAAGTAGATGATGTAGGAATGTGCATGCTGTAAAGTTATATTGTAGTGGAATGCTTAATAGTTATGGGTAAAGTGGAGTATTTCATTAATGGTACAAAAGTGTCCTAATAAATAAATGATGTGCATAAAGATTCTGTTTAGAATTTACTCTTTTGCTGCCCTGACTGGGGTGGCCAGCTTGTGGTGCATCATCAGACGTTCACTGAAATCCTATATTTGCTGCTCACCTCATCACACCCTCAAGGCAAGCCAGCACAGAGACCTTTACAACTCCTTGTGTGTCCAGCTCTATATATTCTACAAATAGTACATTATTTAGAATTAATTGCATATCATTATCTGTATTACATTATGTACTCAACATTCTTGTAAATTAGACTTAATGTGTTGTGCTTAGTGCTTATAAGCAGTTTGTGTGTTGCAATACGTCCTGCTATCTTTTTGGTAGAAAGATGCATATAGTGTAATGTAATAGGGTATTGTACAGTAAATTACTGTTGCAATAATGTGAGAAAAAACACTGGTAGTATAACACAGTCATTTTTTAAACAAAAAACATCATTATTGAATTTTCATTTATGACATAGGCAATCATACATTTATATAAATGAAAACAAACCATATTGACATATTTTCAGTTGCAAACATTATACATCTCTTCTAATCTATACAGCCATTGTCAATTGAAAATTACCTAAATCATTCATTTCCTGCCTTCCCTTAAGCCACATTCCTCCTCCAAAACATTATTCTGCATGCATTGTTCCTAAAATTCTCATTTTTAATGTAATTTACTCCTACCCTTTTCTAAAGATTCCACTTCCATTGCTTTTTGCTCTGTTATTATATTCACTGTTTGTAATATGATTGGTTTAGACTTTGATTTCCATTTTCTAGTAATGGCAGCTACCAGAATTAAATCAGCAAGGCCTTACTATGTCTATGGGTTCATAGGTTCAAAGGTGGTTACTGGGTTATTGACCCAAAGGTCTTTATAAGCATAACCTAGTGTGCCCAATATAATACTAGAGAAATCCAATATAAAGGATCTTCCTTAAACTTAAGATCTTAGCCAGCAACGACTGCCCATATATAGGAGGGTCATAGGTGAAATCCCCAGCAGGAATTTATGGTTACCCATGCAGTCATCCAGGATACTCTTAAACAGGTTCATAGAGGGGCTTTGATTGATGTGAACTGGTAGCCTATTCCAGAGGAGTGGCAACCTTTGAGTGACATATCCGTCTCTCCAGCAGGTCCTATCTATGTCACAGGCCAGGTTAAGGTCCCTGGAGTGAGTGACCCTTCTCCCATCTGACTTGCAGATGTGCAGCATTTCCATTAGGTTTGGATCCAAGATTGTTCTGTAGACCAGGCACAAGTCTCCACTAAGTAGTCTGCATGCTACAGAGTACAGTGACAGTGACTTCAGTCTATCTGTTTCTTGGTTAGAAATCTCTGAGGTCCCTCAAGTTGCTGCAGATGCCCGGTAAGGTACATACCAAAGGGAGCATTGTACACAATTATTGGCCTGATGAGGGTCGAGTACAGGGCTGTTATGACCTCTTTCATTCTTGAGGCAGTTCCTTTGCTAATGATGTGTGTGACTTAGAATGCCTTCTTTACCACAGAAAACACATGGTGGTCAAAGTTTAGGCTACAGTCAACTTGCGTTCCTAAGTGTCTCACTTTTGAGTTGTTACTGGGGTATTATTATTTATATGATAGTCTGCAGGAATATTGTTTTTACCGAAAGGGATGATAATGCATTTTTTTGCATTGAGTTTTAGTCCGTGGCTTTGGCACCAATCACTGTTTGTGTAAGTCCCTCTTGAAGTATATTGACATTGTTTGGGGATTTAGTGATTGCACCTAATTTGCAGTTGTCAGCAAACGTAGTCAGCCACAGCTCTTCTGTTGTGGCCTGAACTTCTGAGAAGTATATTCCAAACATTAGGAGGCCCAGCACTGACCTCTGTGGAACCTCACTGGTGACAGGTCTGCTGGTTGAGGTAAAGTCCCCAACTTTGACTGAATGTGATCTGTCTGTGAGCCAGTTGGCAACCCAACTGATGACATAAGGGTTGATGTTCAACTGGGAGAGTTTATCAATTATGCCTGAATGTGGGATTGTGTCGAAGGCCTTGGCTAAGTTAAGGTAGGCTGTATGCACAGATTTGCCTTTGACTATGGTCCTGGGGACATTTTTGAAGAAGTCCATCAGGTTTAACAGGCATGACCTGCCTTTAACAAAACCAAACTGTGTCAAATCAAAGGTTTGGAGATCACCTATATCCTTATGTATAAGGTCCATGATTAGTTCCGTGGCCTTACAGATAAGGATGGTTAAGCTTATGAGACTGTAGTTCCCAGGGTCTGTTGGCTGTGCCCCATTTATGAAGGGGGGTAATAGTTGCTGTTTTCCATTCAGCAGGGACAAAACCAGTACTCAGGCTGTGAGGCTGTGGTTGGAACAGAGTACCTAACAGAGTTGCTAATTCATGTTTTAGACTATTTAAAATGCAACCTGGGATGCCATCCGGTCCCATAGAGGCTGTGTTTTTGGCTTTGGAGAGAGCATTAATGACTTGCTCTTTAGAGATGCAAGGTGGGGGAGATGTAGAGGGAATGCTTTGTGGAATGTTTGGAGGGGACAGGGGAGTGGAATTTTTGCCAAACCTATGAGCTAATAGGTTAGCTATTTTTACAGGATCAGTGTGTGTAATGCCATACACAGCTGGTTCAGCACATGTCTGGGTCCTAATTTTTAGGTTACGGATATAGCTGAAGAATGCCTGATGGTTATCCTTAGCTATGGTTGCTAATTTTTTTTTCGATGTTGCCCTTAGAGGATGTTACAAGTTGTCTTATTTGTTTGTTCAAGCAGAGGAGGTTGTACTTCCAGTGCTGGAACCTCTCTTTTTATTTTTAGACAGCAACTTCTTCCCCTTGTTGTATAACTTATTAATACTAGATGTCCATCAGGAAGGCTTGTTTTTTCCCGAGGATCTTGTTTTGATATTATCAGGTACAGCTGTGTCAATACATTTATATAAGTGTTTGCACAGGGTATTTGTGTATACCTTAGTATAGTAGTCAATGCCATCTGTGGGAACAGGAGCTTGGAAATTATTTATGCCATCCCTTAGGATGGTATAATTAGCTTTGACGAAAATGTTTAGCCTGATTTTACCTAAGAGGGGTTTAGGTGTTGCAGCTACTTCAAATGTGACTGATTTGTGATCATAATTAAACAGCGAGGGTCCCATACCTGTGGTGGTGCAATGGTGATCCATGTTGGTGAAGAGCAGGTTGAGAATATTTGACCCTCTTGTGGAGTTGCATGCTATTTGTTCCAGGGCATTAGTATTAACAAAGTCCAGGAACCTTAGTGTGAGCATGTTGGTACTCATATAAGTTTCCCAGTTAAAATCACCCATGATGAGAGTGTTTGTTTGTAATTTGATGACTCAAGTAGGTCCAAATAAACAATGTGGGTATCTTGGTTCATTGAATGGGGCCTATAGCTAATGATGACTTGAAAGGGGGGGGCTTACCCACATATAAAAATACCCATGGAAACACTTCCATGCAAAAATCCTAAATCTTCTAGACTTTGTTGCATATTTGGGAGCTATGCATCATTTCTCCCATTGTTTCTTTGTGAACTGCCGTACTAGTTGTTCATTTTTTAAAAACAGCTTCTGTTCTAGATTGTACTAAAAGGCATTCTCTAACCTGCAGTCCAAATGTATTCTTAGCCTCTTCCTATTCTGTTACATTTCCCTCTCTAATTATTTGCTCCTAGTACCTCGGTTCCTTCGCCAGTTTTCACTAGAAATTCCAGCCCCCTCTTGTCTTTTCTCTGTACCCCTAATAGCAGTCATCCCTATTGTCAGAATCTCCTTTCTCCATTCCTGCGCTGGCATAGTTCTTAGAATACTTCCTACTACTTCATGAATATAATATTCGGTATGGCTATTCTTATACTCCTTAAGGATCTGCATCCAAAATCCCCCCATTTCATCATAATCCCTTTCCACTTTGAATTATAGCTTTCTGCTTTTGCTATGTATAGGAGCCTTAACTTTGCAGCTCTGAAATATCTCTTCAAATCAGGCAATCCCAAACTACCTTGTTCTATTGGAAGGACTGACTTGTCACACTTCACTCTTGCCCTCTTCCCCTCCCAGATAAAATTCTTCAACTCTTTATTAATTGCTGTCCACAACGTCTCCTCTAGTTGATAAAATATGCCTGACCTGGGTATAAAACTAAAGGGACAAAAACTTTTCACTACTTGTATCTTGCTATCCATACCCATAAAACAGACCTTCCAGTTTCTCAGTTTTTGTATTATCTTTTATCTCTTGAAACATATCCTTAATTGCCATAATAGAATCCTTTATAACCTGTACTCCTAAGTACTTCATTTTATCATGCCCCCATAAATATGGGTATTGCTGAACCAATTTGTGTGTGGGTGCATACTTTACAGCTCTTGTCTTTCTTTTATCTTCATTAATTTTGTGTCCTGAAAAGACTGAAAACTGTCTCAGAATGTTCCACAATGCTCAAGTGTAATATCATCTGTATCTAAAGCCAACTTTTCTTGATTACCATACCAATTATATTCCTGAATCTCTGAGTCCCTTATTTTCTTTGCCAGTGATTCTAAATATAACACAAATAAGAAAGAGGAAAGAGGACACCCCTGCCTGGTTCCTCTGTTCAAACAGAACATATCAGAGAGGAACCCCTCCCCACTTTAATTTTCATTTCCGATCCCTCATATATCTTCCTAATTAATCTTATTATTGTATCAGGGAATGCAAATGCTTCCATTGCCTTACTCATAAAATCCCAGCTTACTCTGTCAAATGCTTTCTGTGCATCAAGACCAACCAGCAACAGTGGTATTTTCTTAGATTCTGCTTCATTTGGATCATCATTGTTGTATTAATGTTGCCAAATGTTTGCCTCTCCTCCAGAAAACCACATTGATCCATATCTATCAATTTTGGCAATATCTTTGCTATTCTTTTAGCCATTATAGACATAAATACTTTATAATTAGACTTTTGGCTTTTCCCGATTAGGGGTTGCCACAGCAGAACTCTGGTCCACTCATGACTGGCAGTGGATTTTTACGGTACCAAGTTGCCAGCCTGACGCCCAACCTTCAACAAAGGCATGCCCATTCATGCTCGCACCTACCTGCATGTCTTTAACGTTACTCAACAATGGGGAAGACATGCAGTCTCCACACAGAAGGTGCTCCAGCCGAGAATCGAACAGGAGAACCTCTTGCTGTGAGGCAACAACGCTAACTGCTGCACCACCACGGCTGAATTGAAATGGGCATATATGAAGCTGGTTCTGATGAGTCTTAACCATCTTAAGGTATTACAGCCACCACAACTTTCTTTCAGAATGTTGGTGATTCTCCTCCTTTAAAAATACTGTTAAAAAAACACTTCCAGATCTTATTGTTTTCTTCACTTCTAGCTTCTAAACTTCCTCAGGAATACCACCTGTTCCTGGAGACTTTCCTATAGCATGGTTATACATCATCATTGTTCTGTTAATAATTGAGCCTCTTCCACTCTAACCTTGGCATATTTAATAATTCCATGAATGTTTTCATTTGTACTTTTTCTTGATTTCCAGATTTCTTTGCTTTATATAGATTTACATAAAATTTCCAAAAGCCTTCTAATACCTCTGCAGCATCTCTGGTTATTTTCCTCGTTTTAGGCTTCCTAAGCTTGCCAACAACCCTTTCTACTTTAATATTTTCTATTGCCTGAACTGTTGTGGTAAAAGTGTTTGTACTCTGAAGTTATTGTCAAAAAACAGCAATCTTTTTAAACTTGTGAATGTTATCTAGGTAGTCCCTTATTTTCTCTATAGTACTTTGCAGTTGTGCCTTTTCTTGTTTTGTGAGATTCCCCTATTTGCAGTATTTTAACATTTGTCAGTCCCTCTAAATAATTCTTGTTACTTCTTAACCATATCTCTTTTTCTAGTATTTGTACCCTATTTCTAAACCTTACTATCATTTCATCCCTCTCCCATGCTATATTTTCTAAAGAAAATTTGATATTCCCTAATAACTCCTGAATAATTTCTACTACCCATTCAGACAGGTTGGGAGGTGCCAGTGTCTCATTTTTATTTAATTACATTTTTATTTTAGTTATTATTTATGTGTGATCTGAAATGGTTATTGGCTACGTATCAAAATACATGTTACTGTGAAATATAGTTTCCCTCTAGCCTAGCCCAGTTTTGTACCTTGAGGAATAATATATAAATTCTCTCCAAGCTCCTACTACTGAATTCACATCTTCCATACCAAATATTTTTATACAATTCTTCAAAAAAATCCATCCTCTTTTGCTATATCTCCTCAGTCGCCCCCCTGATACATTCTCACTGTTGTGAATCAAATTCCAGTCGCTACCTATAAGTAATAATTCCCTGCTAAAAGTTGATTATTTCTCCCAGAATTTTCTTCAGCTCCATTCTAGCAGTTTTAGGTGGAATATAAAAAATACCTGCCAAACATAATCCTCTTTCCTTGCCAGTAGCCCCTTACTACTGCAAATCTACCATTATTATCTTTTCCCTCTTCTGTCACTATTGGAGCTCCTCTAGCAATTAATATAAGTACTCCCCTTGCCCTTTTCCTTTGTCCCAGATAGTCCACTGAATAACCAATCTGAAAACCCTTTTTTTATCAAATTCATAAGCTTAGTTCTTCCCAAAGGTGTTTCCTGTAGCATAGCTGTTTGCACTCTGTGTTTCTTAATATAGTTCACTACACTTTCATTTTTGTATATACATGTGAGACCATTCATGTTCAAAGATAATATGGAAAGAGTTGCCACTATAATAAGAAGTTATTATTCCTACCTGTTATGTGTAACAGGTTTATCTGAAGTAGGATTGTTCATTTGTCAGCAACCTGTGGGTTACGGATCCGATATCGGATCCGAGCCGGCAACTTGTTTCAAGCTAATGGATCCGAGCTCCTAGCTCCTCCCTTCACCCATAATCCCATGCTAACCCTCCATGACCTCAGATCTAGTTTGCCGCGCTTGTGATGGCTGGATCCTTGTTTGAGCTCTACAGATAAGTGGGAAAAAGTTAACTTTTTCTAAGTATTTTTCGTCAGGAATTTCTTTTTTTTGTTTAAATTAATACTTGTAAAGTGTGTCTGAGTTAGGTTCCTTATTTTTTAATTAATACCCTCCCTTCGCTGATCGCTAGTGTGTGAGTGTTTGTTGAGTGTCTTTTGGGGCCTGTGTGTGTGCGTAGTTGTTTTTCTTTTTAGTTTTAAAAAAAAAAAAAAAAAAAAAGGAATGGCTGAGGCCCCAAAAGCCATATTTTCTAAATGTACCGAGTGTGGCCATAAGCTTTCCCCGGCTGATGGCCACACTCGGTGCGTTCGGTGCCTTGGGGTTGAACACCTCACCTCGGGCTGTACTATCTGTGCAGCGTTCAACCCCAGGGCACTGAAAGAACGGAGGTCGAAGCTGGTCCTGGCGGGACTTCTACCCCCGGATTCAGCTTCGGCCTCCGCTACCTCTGCTGCTCCCGTGGCTCCATCACAGCCTGTGGTGGTTGCCACTCCTGCCCCCCTGCCTCCGACTGGGACTCAAACTCCCGCTAAAGTGTCGGAGGACAGGGAGGCCAGGAGGGAGAAACGGAGGGAGAAGCACCACAAGCGGCGGGCCGAGACCTCCGTTTCAGCCCCGCCAGCTAAGCGGGCTTCTCCCTCCACTGCTTCTAGGTCTCCTCCTCCTCGGCTCCGATCCCCTTCTTTCTCCCCGGGGCCCGAGGAGGAGGAGACCCGATCTCCGTCGAGGTCATCGAGGCGGCATTCCAGGCCTGCCTCGGTGGCCTCTTCGAGATCCACTTTCAGCTTATCAGATGCAGACTTGGACCGGATGATGCGAAGGTTCATCCAGGCCCAGCTGCAGATGGGAGTGCTCTTGCCTCCCCCCCCCCTCAGGGGGGGAGCTCAACACCTTTTTTCCACCCTATTGCTCCTTCTCCGGCCCGCTACCCGGGTTCGGAGCGCTCGGAGCCGAGCAGTCTTGGAGCCGGGGGTGGGTCGGCGCCGACAGTACTTGGTATTTCAGATCCGACCCTACCCTCGAGCCTGTTGGATCCGACCTCTCGGAGCCGTGGTCCGAGTTTTGGATCTGGGGGATTCAGTGTGCCTTCGGCTCCATCCAGGTCGGAGCACACTGGTCCCTCAGATCCGAAGGTCTCGGCGCCGGCTCCGATCCCTTCATCGGATCCGAGTGGGAGCCAACTTTCGGATCCATTGGTGAGTGGCTCTCCCTCGGCATTTGATGTTGTGGAGAGGGCTCTGTTGAGAGCATCCGGACCCCCGGTCCTTGCATTGACTCCTCCCTGCACTCCCTCTCTGCTGGGCCAGGCTTCCATCACCCGGCCAAAGGGACAGCCTGCTTCGATGTCACAGATAGTTCCATTGGAAAAAGATGTTGCTGGCGAGGCCTCCTCGGACAGTCCCCCTGAGGAAGCTTCCCGCAAGCATAAGTGCAAAATGAGGCACGTGGACTCCCCTGAGTCCTTAACCGAGGACACGGATGTGGAGGAAGGGGTAGGCTCCCCAAGATCACCCCCTGAGGATGTCTCCTTTGGAGACATCATGGAGATGCTGAGAATCAGAGGTGGGTGGTCTGCCCCCAAGTCTTCCTCTAATGAGTCTGTGTTTCTGGAGGCATTTGAGGCAGGCCCGTCTACCTCTTGGGTGTCCCCTCCAGCTGACCCCCTGGTGGACCTCATTACCACCAGGGCATGGAAGGATCTGGACACCATGGAGCCAATACCGAAGCGACCGGATAGGATTCTTAGCCCCCCCTCAGACCGGTCACATTGGAGTACGGGCCCCCCTGTAGATGCCATGTTGACGGCAGCAGCCACAAAGAGGGAATTGGCTCAGGAGAGTCCCTCAGTCCATCCACCGAGCAAAGAGTCCCATTTGATGGATCGCTTAGGGAAGCGAGTCTAGTTCAGCGACCTTCTCAGTAAGGTCTCTGAACTATATGGCACATGTCATCAGGATGCAGCGGGATCTTATCAAAGAATACGCTGCATCCCCCCCTGAGTCCATGTTGGAGGAGGATAAACAATTGCACTCCACCCGAATGGCCACTCTGAGATCTATTTCAAACACCTCTATGCGGCTGTTGTCCCACACCACAGAGGGAGCCGCTAGGGCTAGCGGAGCAGGCCTAGTCATGAGACGTCAGGCCTGGCTCCATCATTGCGACTTTACGGAGCCCTTTAAAGCGTCCTTCGCGAATGCCCCCTTTGATGGTTCTGCCCTTTTTGGCAAAACAGTTCGCGAGACGCTTGTCCAGAATGAGAAGGACGGGAAGACGTTGTCTACCATCGGAGTCCACTTCTCTGCTCCCCAGCGGTCCTTTTCAAGGAACCAAAAGGGTCAGAAGAAGATGTGGTTCCGGAAATCACAACATTCCCAACCAGCTCCGGACAACCAATCCTACCGTGGCAGAGGTGGACAGGGAGGACGTCGCCGCAGGGGCAGAGGGGCTCCGAGAAATTTTGGGTCCAGAGAACCTTTCTCTGAGCGGCCCGAGCAGCAGCCCTGAGGGGTTGCCCGGCTGCTGCACTCTGGAGGCAGTCGGGGGGCATTTTTCAAAACATCTAGCGGCATGGGAGTCCATCACAACAGACCGCTGGGTGCTTCGCATCATATCCAGAGGGTACAAAATACCAATTCTTCATGTCCCCTGATCCAAGAACCTCCCCGATGTACCACCCGATCACAGGGAGGCCGCAGCCACAGAAATACAGCAGCTGCTAAGAAAAAGAGCCATCCAGCCCGTCCCCCAAGACCAGCTTGGATTAGGGTTCTACTCCAGGTTCTTTTTGGTGCCAAAAAAGATGGGGGATCTGAGACCCATCCTAGACCTTTCCCGCTTGAACCTGTCAGTAACCAAGGAAAAATTCTGAATGGTCACTCTTCAGTCTATCCTCCTCCTTTTGAGGGAGAACGATTGGATGTGCTCTATAGACCTCAAGGATGCGTATTACCACATCTTAATGGACAAACGATCCAGGAGGTTCCTTCGCCGGCTGGGAGCCAGTCACTACCAGTTCAGGGTCCTTCCCTTTGGCCTCACCACAGCCCCCAGGGTGTTCACCAAAGTGTTAGCAGTGATTGCGGCCCACCTGAGACTCCAGGGAATTCAAGTCTTCCCGTACCTGGACGACTGGCTCCTGACCGCACCAACAAGGCATCTACTTTGCTCGGCCAGAGACTTCTTTCTCCATCTAGCCCCACAACTAGGCATTACTATCAATGTCGGCAAATCTCTACTGGCTCCAACACAGATCATAGAATTCTTAGGTGCCAGAATAGACACCAGAGATTTGCGAGCCTTCCTAACTACCGAGAGAATCAGAAATCTACAACTTCATGTGCGGGCTATCCTTCATTCAGAGGCTTCACCAGCGGAATTGATCCTGAGGGCACTAGGCTCCATGGCGGCAGCGATGACACTCCTTCCATGTGCCCATTTGAACATGCGAGTCCTGCAATGGACTCTGTTAGTGCAATGGTCCTTCCTATCCCTTCCTCTCCACCATCCCATTGCTATCAGCAAGGCTTGCAGAAGGGCGCTACTATGGTGACTCCAAGCATCGAACTTCCATACGGGCCGTCCCTTCTGCACCTCTCCCCCTATCACCACGGTGACCACGGACGCTTCCCGCCTTGGGTGGGGGGGCATTACTCGGGCAGGACAGTCCAAGGCACGTGGAACGATACAGAGACCTCCCTGCATATCAACTTTCTGGAGATGAGAGCAGTGCTGTTGGTGTTGCAAGCACTTCAGAGCTTCCTCCCCGCAGGAACGATTGCAATTTACTCGGACAACGTGTCAGTGGTCTGGTATATCAACAAACAGGGGGGAACCAGATCTTATCCTCTTTGCCGCGAAGCCATGAGAGTGTGGAAATGGGTGATCTCCACCAACCGCTTTCTGATTGCAACTCACATTTTGGGGAGGACCAACATCCTAGCGGACAAGCTCAGCCACACCCTTCTTACCCCTTACGAGTGGTCTCTCAATCCTCTAGTAGCGAAGCAGATATTCGCAACATGGGGGCAACCCTGCTGTGATCTTTTTGCATCTCCATTAAACGCCAAATGCGACAATTTCTTCGCTCTAATCCCCCCACCAGGGGAATCTCCAAGAGACGCTCTGGTGCATGCTTGGCCACCCGGTCTACTCTATGCCTATCCTCCTCTTCCAATGATGATACAACTCTTACAGAAAGCCTCGTGGTTGGGGAGCAAGATGATTCTCATTGCCCCATTCTGGCCTCGACAAATTTGGTTCCCTTACCTGTGGTCTCACCTTGTGAATCACCCATGGATTCTAGATCCCATTCCGGATCTCATCTCCCATCCATTGGACTTGCCAACTCCAAACCTGGACAATCTGAAACTGACAGCTTGGTTGCTCCAGTTCCACTCCTAGTTAGGACTCCCGGTATCTCTTCACCAGTCAAAGCCATCCTCGTGGCAGCGCATAAGCCCTCCACCAGGAAAGTGTATCACAGAAAATGAAAACGTTTTTCCATCTGGGTGGAGCGCCGCAATCTAGATCCCTTTACGGCTCCTCTTCCATCCATTTTAGACTTCCTAACTGAACTCTTTCAAGAAGGCGCTAGTTGTTCAACTGTCAAAGTGCAATTGGCAGCCATTTCTCATTATCATGTGGGACATGATAAAGGGCCCTTGATGTCAGCCAAATTGTGTAAAACCTTTCTCAAGGGTGCCTTTTTACTTAGACCTCCTGTAAAAGAAGCTGTACCCCCATGGGATCTTACTTTAGTTCTTCAAGCCTTGACTGCTCCACCCTTTGAACCCGCTGCTTCAGTGGATCTCAAATTCTTGTCATGGAAAACAGCATTCCTTGTAGCCATTACTTCAGTGAAAAGAGTAACGGAACTTCAGGCTCTTTCTGTAAAGCCTCCATACCTGATTTTTCACCCTGATAGAGTGTACCTCAGGATCAATCCCTCCTTTCTTCCCAAGATAGCATCAGAAACCAACATAAACCAATCCATAAGTTTACCGGTTTTCTTCCCTAAATATCAAAATAAGGGTGAATACAAGCTGCACTCATTGGATGTTCATAGGCAGCTTCGTTTTTATACTCATAGGACGGCTGGCCATAGACAATCTGACCAGCTGTTCGTTTCCTTTGCCAAATTTAACTTGGGGAAAGCTATCTCTAAAGTATCTTTATCTCGCTGGATTTCCCACTGTATCCTACTGGCTCATCAAGCCTCGGGTAGACCCGCACCAGAAGGAGCTCGTGCTCATTCCACTCGCTCCATTTCTACTTCTGCGGCTTTCAAGTCTAGTGTTCCTTTGGATGATATTTGTTCTGCAGCCACTTGGGCTTCATCTCATACCTTTATCAACCACTACAAGCTAGACCTGCTTTCTAGAGGGAGAGCATCCTTTGGCTCTGCGGTGCTTCGTAATATCCTTCCATGATGGCCACCCAGGGTGCAGGTAGCTGGGGACTCTGTCCCACAGGTTGCTGACAAATGAACAATCCTACTTTAGATTTAGAAGCTATGTACTCACCATAACATTCCATCTGAGTAGGTAGTTCATTTGTCTGCAAAAATCCCCCCCTCCTTCCCCCTGACCTTCTTCGGATCTATTAGTTTTTAGATATCCTTTGTTGGATATATATTGAGAGGCAAACTCGATCTGAGGTCATGGAGGGCTAGCAGGGGATTATGGGTGAAGGGAGGAGCTAGGAGCTCGGATCCATTAGCTTGAAACAAGTTGCCGGCACGGATCCGATATCGGATCCGTAACCCACAGGTTGCAGACAAATGAACTACCTACTCAGATGGAACGTTATGGTGAGTACATAACTTCTAATTTATGTCTATTTTCAGCTTTTGTGTTATGTGCATGCATTTATGTTTGCCAGATTAATCTTTTATACAGCTGTTTCTTGTCATGTCCATCTGAACCTATATCACATCTTATAAGACTTTTTGTTTTGATGAAAACCCTCAAACAGAAAAAAATCAAACATATCCACAGAACACCCCCATAACCTTTTAACTTAATACAAACACACAAAAATATACATAGTTGTCCCTGGTTGACAGCTACACTCACAGGCTTTAATTGGCCTATAATTAATTTTGTCCATGCTAAGATGCAAGGTATAGCCTGTGCTTCTACTTACACTAAGTGTTGTCTGTTTTTTGTTATCCTTATTCCTCTCCCAGGTATAGAAAACAAATTGAATGGTTTCAGAAAACATATTTTAGCTATTGAAAGAAAAAAGTATTCTGTTTTTATTCCCCTCTTATCAGCTTCTCTCCATAAAAACATGAGAACCAGATAGACAATTGCCCTCAGCTGCAACCTTCTCATTTTATACTGTGAACATTTGTTTGCTAAAGGAAAAATTTTCATTCCATTCAGTGTTCTTTTATTTACTTGTTTCCACTTAAAACTTGTTAGAGCAAATCAGGGACCCTAATTCTGTCATCTCACTGTGCGCAAGTAATAGAAAGCATAGCAACCTTATTTATATTATGATCTGTATACTTTTACAACCCATCCCTCACCTAAACAATCTAAGATTACAGTCTTGTTATCTTAAACATGCTTTTGCTCAGGCTTTCTTCTCTTTTTACAATGCAGTGCCTACATTTCGTAAAACTAAACAAGAAAAAAGAAAGAAGGAAGGGAAAAATGGCACCTGTTTACTTTAGTATCTCTGTAACACACAAAAATAACTGGATTTTTTTACTGTAATGTATGCAGTATATGTCATGTTTTATAAAAGTACTGTTAAGAACAAAAATTGTTTTACTTACAGTTACCTCTTTCCTTCCTCTTCCCTTTGACTTAATGTTCTTCCAAACTTTAATGACATGAAGTTGGGCATATGCTGTCCCCTACAAGTTTAACAAAGTCAAAAAAGTATAATATTTCCAGGTTTTCTTGTACACATATATTTCACAAATGTGATTAATGCTTTGTAATCCCACATGCATTAATTAATTTCTGAGTTGTTGCTTTTCTTCCCGTTGATCTCAATTTCCCAACTCCAGTCTCTGGTTCATTTCCAATGTACTCCTGGTTCTTCTGATGGACTCCTGTGCTTTTTTCTGTCTCTCAAGAATTTTCCTTCAGAACATTGGAAAAGTTTCTATGAGCTTTTCCTTTTGAAGATTGGGACAGTCTCTATGAGCTTTATTATCAAAAGAATAAGAAGTAGGATCCCCTTCTATTGGATGGCTCACCTTTTGTTGGACAAACTTTTGTATTTCCTCCTTAGCATATTCTGCAGCAAAAATTATTTTGATCCTCCTGGAAAAATATTCTGAAGATAGCTGGATACTACAGCTTGAATTTCACGTCTGCCTCGTGACATTCCCTAATTGCTGGAATAAATTTACTCCTCTGCCTAGTGTACAGAGAGTAATCATTTTCCACAAACACTTTACAATCTCCAACTTGTATTACTTTGTCCTTCTGCCACAGTTTTGTCAGAATCAACTCTTTTTGCTGATAGGATTGTATTTTTGCTTTTAGAGGTCTTGGCTGCTTTCTGATGCCAGGATTGGAGCATCCACATGATGCATGATGCATCCAATTAAAACACCTACTGTGAAATGCCAGTCCATTTGCTTATTTGTGCTTTCATAAAATTAATGCAGTCTGTCCCTTCAGATTTCTCTGGTGCAGCAGAAAATCTCTGGTTTTCCCTACATACCTGTCCTGTGATTCTACCATTTTTTGAAAATCTCATCTTTTGTTGTCAGTCTTCATTCATTCTTGACGAATGGGACCCAGTTCAGATTCTTGAAACCGGCTCAGCCATTATACAGCTCATGCCAGCCAAAAAAACTCTCAAGCTAAGACTCTATGCACAATGCTACTCCCTCTGTGTTACCTTAGATCTCATTTGCCGCTCTGATAACAAGACACGTCAGCCAATACTCTCCAGCTAAAAGCTTCAGTTTTATTTTATTTTCCTTAAGGCATAGGTTCTATACCTTTAAGTAGTTTCCTTTTTGTCTTGGGTTATATTTAGTGCTTGTGAATTAGCTCTCTACCCTTCTTATCTAAAGGTAATTTGTATTACTATTGTTGGTAATTTTCCCCTCCCTTTTAACTTTTAGGTAATCCCCTTCTGTACCACCGCTGGTATTGCCCTCCTTTTACCATTTTTGGTATTTCTCCCTACCATTGTTGGTAGCTTTCTTCTCTGTCCTTTCAATGTGTGCATGATGTGTGAGTTTATTCTTTAAGTGGCGGAAAAGCATAAAGTCACGTCGGACTTCAAACAGTGCCAGGATTGTGGAAGAAAGATGCCCAGTTCAGATGGGCATCTTTCATGTGTATATTGCTTGGGTGCACCCCATTTGGAAATTAATTGTAAGATCTGCCAAAGTTTTAGTGCTAGAACATTGGCAGAATGCCAAAATAAGCGATTCTGAAGGGATTGTTAAAATCCTTTTTTGATGGAGCCATGTCTAAGCCAGAGTCCTCCTCCACCAAAATTGAACATAAAAAGAGAAGTAATTCGGTGCTGGGCTCTCCATAGGTGCCAGACTCAAAAAAGGCATAAGTCTCCGGTTCTATCAGTCTTCACGGAAATGAAGAGTTTCCCTTGGGGGTATCGGTCATTTCAACTGGAAGTCTTTCTGAGGTAGACGTGGTGAGATTAGCGGATCAGCTTTTGGTACCCAAGAGTCTTCCTGCACCCACTCACCCTTCCCTCCCATCTGGAGCTGAGGTCTTCTCTCCTTCTGATTTTCCTCCTCTGACCTACTCACTAGGCTCGAAGCCCACCTCTTTGATTACCACAGGTTCCAGCTGTGATGATGCTGACAGAAGCTCCTTCTTTGGTGCCTGGATCGGCTCTGATGTCTTCAGTTCCCTTGGAACCAATAGACTCTCAGGGCCGTAGTTTGGCTGTCGCTTCTGGGGACTCTGATATGGCCCCTGTTGTTTTCTTGGAATCATCCTTAGCTGTTGGAACCCTGACAGTTTCTGACTCTTCCCCGGCTCCTAACCACTGACACAATTCAAACTGAGAAACACAAGAAAACTGAAGAGTCCGTCTTGTCCAGTAATGTTCGTTGACACAATTTAAAATAAACAGAAAATTTATTTAAAGTAGTATAAAGCGCTTTTTGTCCCACAAATTTGTGGGACTTCAGATTAAAAACAACTATTAAAAACACTATGTTATATCCTGTACCCGTGGTCACAGGTAGGCATTTAGCCGTGCTGATAGGCTAACAACATATTAATTCGTAGTTTTGAAACAAAGTAAATACTGCTTCAAAGTCAGACATAAAACACATCGACCATGCAAATTCTCTATCCCTGTACAAAGTTAAGTATACTTACCTACAATACACATAAAAAAAGATCAATTTAAACATAAAAGCCATGAAAACCAGAAATGTATGAAATCTGTTTTCTAACCTTGCTAGTCATTTTTATACAAAATAGGTACTGAATTGATACTCCCAATTTACAGATGTCTAAACTTTGTAAAAACACATAAACATGTATTGAGTGCGTATATTCAGTAGATGCATTCAATACATGAATAAATCAAATAAATTAGTTGACTGGTTAATTTAATCACATATATACCCACACTTTTACAAAATGTAATAAATAGAATAAATGAAATATATTAAGTTAAATGAATCAATCAAAAGAAACTCTTTAATTTTAAAACTGGTTTTAAACCTACTTATCTAGTTAAACTCTTTAATTTTAAAATAAAGTGAATAGAACATATTTCATTCAGACCTGGGAGTAGGCATGCATTAGTGCATAACTGCCAATATAGTTCCAACATTTCTAACTGGACTGAGTCAGGGCCCCCCCCCCATCTGAATGAATGCAGTCTACACCTCTAAGTAAAAATTTATGGTCGGGGTGTTCTGCAGTGTGTTTCGCTACGGCATTCTCTAGTTTACCTTTACTAATATAATATAATATAAGTGTTCATAGACCCACTCACGTAGTCTACTATCTGTCTTCCCAAAATAAAATGCTGTACATTGTTGACACTGTGCTATATAAACAACCCCTTTTGATTGGCAATTAAATTTGTATTTCCCTTTGTAGGTGTTCCTAATACTAAAGGTTTATCTGGTAGCCATATAAACACAATAGTTGCACGTTACATTGAAACATACCCTTCCTCCATGGGATCTTTCCATGATTTGTTTCAAATTTCTACCTCTCTTCCACACTGTCTTTGGTGTTTCTGGTAGTTTCCCTCTCAGTTCATTGTCACAGTGAATCAAAGGCTAATTTTTTTGAATGATAAATTAAATGATTTCACTGTCTAAACTAAAGGGGGTAATGAATTTCACCCATGGTATATTTTCAACATTTACCCGGTCTTGAACTCCTAAGTGTGGTACACTACCAAGGATTGGTTGGTATATCCCTGCTGTCTCTTCCCCATAACTTCTGCAGTAAGTTTATCAATGAGTTGGCTGGGATAACCACGTCTGGTAAACATGTCTTTCAGTAGCTGGCATTCATCCATAAAGTCAGTATCCCTTGATACCATCCATGCGGCCCTGACCAACTGACCTTTCACTACTGATCTTTTCTGGTACCAGGGGTGGTTACTACTATAATGTAGAAAACTATTAGAGAAAGTCTCCTTCCTAAAAATCTTTGCACAAAAGGATTTATCTCTATAATCTTTCCATAAATCAACATCAAGGTAGGCAATCCTGTCAGTATTGTAGGTGTGTGTGAATGACAAAAAGTTGGAAGATGAGTTGAAGAATGCTACTAAATCAGTGGCTGATTTCTCATCGCCTTCTATTAATATAAAAATGTTGTCAAGAAAGCGTGTATAAAACTTTATCTGATTAGCCAGCTCGCAATTCTTCCCCAATGTCTCCTGCTCCCAATATGCCATGACTAAGTTCGCAAAGCTTGCCCCACACGGGGAGCCCATGGCCACATCGACTTTCTGGAGATAAATCTTATTGTTAAAGGTCAAAAAATTGTAAGATAAGACAATGTCTAACAGTTCTTGTACCAGTCCAATTTCTGATTGGGGAGCTCCTCTTTTTCTAAGCATAAAATTTACCCATTCGATACCTTCCTCATGCAGAATGGATGAATACAAATCCTTTACATCAGTGGTCAAAAAGTTTAATCTTTTGTCAAACTTAAGACCATTGATGTTCTGAAGGAATGTCCAAGAGTCTTTACAAATGGCAGTTTCCTGAGCCACGTATTTTTGTAAAATGTTATCCACTACTCTTGCACAAGGGTAGGTGATGCTATTTCTAGCATCCACTAAAGGTCTTATGGGCAGATCTGTCAAGGATTTGTAAATTTTGGGAATCCCAAATAAAACTGGGGTCCTAGGTGACAACATAGTAAGGTAATTCATAGTTGATATATCAATTGTTCCTTCTATGAACAAGCCGTTGATGAATGAACTTAACAGGGACCGCCAAGCATACGGCAATGGCCATATGGATTTCTGAATTTTGGGAATCCCAAATAAAATTGGGGTCCTAGGTGACAACATAGTAAGGTAATTCATAGTTGATATATCAATTGTTCCTTCTATGAACAAGTCGTTGATGAATGAACGAATGCTAGAGAATGCTTGATTAAGTTCATTCCTAGACTTTTCCTGATATGTACCCCTATCCAGGATTTCTAACATTTTTGTTGTATATTGTTCTGCCTGCATAACTACTAGGCCTCCGCCCTTATCAGGTTGCATGATTCTAACCCTTGCTGTTTTAATAGCATCTATAGCTAATTTCTCTTCCACAGAAACGTTAAATGTTCCATTTCTATGGTGTATATTTGTGGACAGCATGTTTCGTAAATCACTTTCACACATTTTATCAAATAGGGCTAAAGCCGGGTTTATTGGTGGTACGAAAGTGCTAGCGACTTGAATATCATTATGCATTGCTGTATCCCCCCCCCAAAAAGAAGCCTCAAATTCATTTTCCTAACAAAAAGTTTCACATCAGTGATGGTTTTCACTAAATCAGCTTTTCTACTGGGTACAAAAGTGTTACCCTTAGAAAGAACCACAATCAACTCTGCATCAGTTTGGACACTGGTGTAATTAAAATTTTTGAAGTCTCTACTAGCGTTGCACAAAATGCAACAGTTACCTTGGTTAATATAGTTGATACTGCTTACCTCCCTCTTTTCCCTCATTTGTTGGATTGTTGAAGTTGTGGTAACTGTTCGGTTGACTGGTATTCTGCCTCAAGTTGTAGTGCGAGGCTCCGTTCCGAAATTTTCATGTTCTTCTGGAAACAGTTCATTAAAGTGGTCATGATTTGAAGTAATTGTAATGTTGTTCAGGTCTCTATTTTGCACGTGTCCCATAGTACTAGTGTTCCTTAATGGGGTACCTTGCTGAACCACATTGTCAGCTTGTAGGCTGCAGTCATGTTGGTTTACATGTTCCCCTCCATTCAACCAATCTGCCCTGGTAGGTGGTCCTGTTTGGGAAGAGGGAGGTTTTGGATATGCTCGGCCATTGCCGTATGCTTGGCGGTCCCTATTAAGTTTCTTCAGTTTGGTTTCCTTAATCTTGTTAAGGTATTGGTCTACACTACCAAATATGTGGTCGTAGTCGTAACGTGCAAAATCAATATTCTTTTAGATAGATTCATCCAACAGGGTTGCTTCTTCCACCAGTACATCAGATGCCTTTTGATAATGTTTACACATCAGTTCCAATAGTTCCAGACCATGTTTGTTAAAACGTTTTAACAGGTCCTGGTGAAACAATGACCCATCAACCAACCCTGTTGGGTACTGCCAAGACCTCAAACCTTTAGGTACAATGCCTTCACTTAAACACTCTTGAAAGTAGGCAATTTCTAATTGTGTTTTCTTATACTTCAATAGTTTCTGGTCAAAAGCTTTCAGTTGAGTCGAAATGTCTATGGATCCCCCAGCCAGTTGCTCCTGGGCACTGCTGTTGGATGGTGCCTGTAATGTTAACAGTTTCATTAACCATTGAGTTAGTTTTGGAGCTCCAATAAGCCCCGGGGTTCCATTCATGTTATTTCACATACTTCCTGGTTGCGAACAGCTCTGTTGCATTTTGTTTACCAGATGCACATTCTCATTTGCCGCTTGTTGTGCTGGACTAGGAGATGTTACTTCAGCATGAGTGTTTTCTACGGAAGTTGATTTTTCATTAGGGTCAATTTGAACAGTGTTTAATGAAAGAACTGGTGCTTGAATTCCAGTCAAGGTTGTAGGTATTAAATTAAGTCTCTGTGCTAATGTATTCACTCGTTGAGCTCAATACTCAACTAGAGCAAAGAAATTCTTATTGTCACTGTCTTTTTGCAGTGTAGTGGTATCAATGACAGTTTCTTCAGCCATAGCAAAAAACGCTAAACCACTGACACAATTCAAACTGAGAAACACAAGAAAACTGAAGAATCCATTTTTTCCACTAATGTTCATTGACACGGTTAACATGGTTTAAAATAAACAGAAAATTTATTTAAAGTAGTATAAAGCGCTTTTCGTCCCACAAATTTGTGGGACTTCTTCAGATTAAAAACACTACATTATATCCTGTACCCATGGTCACGGGTAAGCATTTAGCCATGCTGATAGGCTAACAACATATTAATGCGTAGTTTTGAAACAAAGTAAATACTGCTTCAAAGTTAGACATAAAACACATCGACCATGCAAATTCTCTATCCCTGTACAAAGTTAAGTATACCTACCTACAATACACATAAAAAATGATCAAGCCGAGGTCTTCTCTCCTTCTGATTTTCCTCCTCTGACCTACTCACTAGGCTCAAAGCCCACCTCTTTGATTACCCCAGTTCCAGCTGTGATGATGCTGACAGAAGCTCCATCTTTGGTGCCTGGATCGGCTCTGATGTCTTCAGTTCCCTTGGAACCAATAGACTCTCAGGGCTGTAGTTTGGCTGTCGGATACGGGGACTCTGGTACGGTCCCTGTTGTTTTCTTGGAATCATCCTTGGCTGTTGGAACCCTGACAGTTTCTGACTCTTCCCCGGCTCCTGTTTTGGAGGGTGGTCCTTTGGAGCGGGGTGTGACCCCGGTTCCAAGGTTGTCTTTCTTGGTACCGGCCTCCCATCCATCTTTGGGTGGGTCTGCCTTCCAAATCATAGAGAGAGCTTTAACCTCAGTGGGCTCTCAGATGGCCCCATCTACATCGGAGTGTCACATATTTGCACCTTCTGGACCACAGCTGCTACCATCTATCATGTCGGGACAGCAGGCACCGAAACTGCAAGACATTCCTGGTCAGGGCTTCTCTTCTTCAGAGTCTTCTTCAGAGATCCCCACTGAGGAACCACCCCGTAAGAAGACTTGCAAGAGGAAGCATTTAGATTCTTCAGAAGAATCTGTCACAGAAGACATAGACTACGATGAAAGGGAGGGTTCCTCCCCGGTCACTACTGAAGATGTCTCATTGGAGACATCCTCGAAATGTTAAAAGAGAGGTGTGATTAGAAGGCCACAAACCTATCCTCAGAGGAATCTGTGTTCTTGCAGGGTGTCGGTGCTCGCCCATCTACTTCCTGGATGACCCTGCCCTCTGACAAACTTATTAAGCTAAACACATAACCGGAGTGGAAGGCTCCTGATTCCATAGAGCGAATTCCCCAGAGGGCAGACAAAATTGTATTGGCTTCAGAAGATCAACCACACTGGGGAAAGCATTTAGCAGTAGATGCCATGGTGGTAGCAGCAGAGTCTCGGACAATGGATAGGTTTGGGAAGCAGGGTCTATGCATCATCAACCTTTGCTCTTAAATCCTTGAATTTCATGGCACACTTCACTAGACTCCAAAGGGATCTGATAAAGGAGCTTTCGGATAGCCTTGCTGGAGCTGTGTCTGATGAGGTGTGGAATAAGTTTGCCTCTCAGCTTGCCACCCTGGAGTCTGTATAGAACTTGTCCATGCAGCTCATTGTTCATACAGCTGAGGAAATGACCAGGGCAATGGATTCAAGCTTTGCCATAAGGCGCCACACCTGGATGCATTTGTGTGGCTTTGCGGAACCTTTCAAGTCTTCCTTTGTTAGTGCTCCTATTGACGGATCTTCCTTGTTTGGCCCCAAAGTCAGAGACATACTAGCTAGGTGGGAAAAAGATGGAAAGACCCTTTCTGCTGTGGGCATTCATTTTTCTACTCCTCAACGATCCTACTCTAGGAATCAGGGAAAACGTGGTTCAAAAAGTCCCAAGGGCCTTTTCATGGCACATGTGGTGAATCCTCCCCTTGGGGCAAAGGGGGGAGTTCTAATGGAACACACCCTCCCTGTGGCAGAGGTGGCCAGCAAAATCAGGGCTCCAGAGACTCTTTCTCTGGACAGCCCTACCAGTGCACCTGAAAGGAGGCCCGATTGCTTACCAGGAAGCAGTCAGGGGAAGATTTTCACTGCACCAGACAGCCAGGCTATTGATAACTTCGGGTACATGGGTGCAGAGAGTTATCACCAGAGCTTGCAACATTCCCTTTACTCTCTTTCCAAACTCCCCAAAAGAGTCCCTGATGTTCCACCCGATCAGTGGGACCAAGCAGCAGTAGAGGTTCAAAAGCTGCTGGTAAAAAAGAGTCATCCAAGTAGTTCAACAAGACCAAAGAGGATCCAGATTTTACTCAAGATTCTTTTTAGTTCCAAAAAAGATAGGGAACTGGATACCAGTTTTAGCTCTCAGCCTTCTGAACAACTTCATTCAGCAAACAAAATTCCAGGTGGTCAGTGTTCAGTCTATTCCTCCCTTTCCAGAGAAAAATGATTGGATGTGCTCTATAGACCTTCAGGACATGTATTACCACATAAAGATGGATAAACACTGCACAAGGCTTCTCCACTTCTGTACGGGAGCCTGTCATTTTCAGTTCAGTGTGCTGCCTTTCAGTCTCACCACAGCCCCTAGGATGTTCACCAAATGCATGGCAGAGGTAACAGTTCACTTGAGGCAATGCACATTCCGAGTGTTTCCATACCTAGATGATTAGCTCCTCACCGTCCCCAGGAGGCGTCTATGGCTTCAAGCCACATTCAACAGAGAGAAGTCGCAGTTGACACCAACACAAGACCTAGAATTTATAGGAGCACATCTCAGTACAATTTCTTGTGTAGCTTCTCTCCCTCTACACAGACTACAAAAAATAAGGACACAAGTATAATTCATCATATCCAAAGACAACGTTCCTGCTCTTCTCGTCCTCCAAACCATAGGATCTATGGCAGCAATCATAACCTTAGTGCCCCGGCAAGGTTTCATATGAGATTGCTTCAGTGGCTGTTAGCTGTGCACAATGGTCAGTACTGATGCACCCAATGTCTTATCCAATTTTGATAACAAACCACTGCAAGCAGTAACTATCCTGGTGTTTAAAGACAGAGGAAAATCTATGAGGCCACACCCTCACTCCCTCTCCGCACATGACCATAGTGACCACAGACGTTCCCAGATCGGGTGGTGGGGGCATTATCCGGGAAGAACAGTTCAAGGCACTCGGTCCCCTCAAGAGGCCAATCTGCACATCAGTGTCCTGGAACTGAGGGTAGTGCTTCTAGTGTTGCAAGCTTTTCAATCTGTCCTTCCTTCAGGGACGGTTGCAGTATAATCAGACAACATGTCAGTAGTCTAGTACATTAACAAACAAGGCAGAACCAGATCTTATCCCCTGTGCCAGGAAGCTCTCAAGATATGGCAATGGGCGATCTCTTCCAACCACTGTCTAATAGCAATGCTTATCCCAGGAAGCTCCAACATGATAGTGGACAAACTGAGCAGATGCATCCTCCTGCCTCATGAGTGGTCTCTCAATCCCAAGGTAACAATGACATTTTTTTGTCGTTGGGGCCATCCTTGCTGTGACCTCTTTGCCTCCCCAATAAACAACAAATGCAGCAGCTATTTTGCCTTAATTCCCATGCAGGGGTAGTCTCTGAGAGATGCACTCCTCCTCGATTGGCCCCGGGTCTACTTTATGCCTTTTCCCCATTCCCTCTCATTCCCCTGTTCTTGAAGAAAGCCCAAAGTTTGAAATGCAAAGTGATCCTCATTGCACCCTATTGGCCCTGTCAAGTCTGGTTCCCCTTCCTTTGGCCTTACCTGATTCACCGTCATTGGATTCTGGACCCAGTTCCAGACCTTCTGTCTCACCCGCAGGAATTGGTGCATCCCAGCCTTCACAGTCTCAAGCTAACAACTTGGCATCTCCAATTCTGTTAATTGCCAGGCAGAACAAATTACCCTCCTCAGTTCAGAAAATACTTCTGGTTTCTTATAAACTGTCCACCAGGGGGTTCACTTTATAGCATCGAAATACTGAAATGTCGAATTTCAGTATCTTGAAGCTATAAAGTCGAATGTTAAAAATAGCGAACGTTCATAATCGCGAATTTGACTTATGTCGAAAATATGTCGAATTCGCAGTTATGAAGTTGCACTATGTAATGTCCGGGTTTGTGTTTTGTTGGTGTGCGGTGCTGTGTTTGGATGTAGGTGTTATGTCAGGTAAGTGAGTGTTTTGTAAGGGTTTTGAGTGGGAGTTAGAGTGTGTGTGAGGGACTGGAGAATGTGCGGGTGTGAGTGAGCTTTTGTGTTGTGTTTGTGCGATCTCGGAGTTAGTATATATAAGTATGGGGGTTGTGGGGGGTGCAGGTGGGCTTGCCCCCCTGCTTATGTGTGTGTGAGTTGTGTATGTGTGTTTTTTTTTTGTTTATGTTGTGATGTGGGTGTTGTGTTGTATGTTTAGTGTAGTGTGTGCGGTGTTTTCGGTTATGTGGTTTCGTTGTTTTTGTTTGTCGGTGTTTTGTGGATTCGGTTTTATAGTCTCGAGATACTGAAATTCGATATTTCAGCATTTCGAGGTTATAAAGTGAATCCCCACCAGGACACTCTATCTTAGCAAATGGAAGAGATTTTCAAATTGGGCATGTACAAATAATTTAGATCCTTTTTCAGCACCTGTTGTCAAGGTCTTGGAATTTCTGGCTTCACTTTTTGATCAAGGAGCATCTGCTTCCACCATCAAGGTACAATTAGCAGCCATTTCCAATTTCCACAATGCGTTTGATGATCATGTCTTAATTTCCCAGTGTTTATGCAAAGTTTTTCTTAAAGGCACCTTACATCTAAAGCTACCTTTTAAGGATCCTGTAGCTCCATGGGACTTGATCCTAGTACTACAGTCTTAAGTTCTCCAGTCCTTTGAGCCAGCAGCTACTTGCGATCTGAAGTTCCTGTCATGGAAACCTCTTTTTCTGGTGGCCGTCATTTCTGCCAAGAGGATTTCTGAGTTACAGGCATTATGTGTGAAGCATCCTTATATGATTTTTCATAGAGACAGGGTTTCATTGAAAACCAACCCTTCCTTTCTATCTAAGGTGGTCTCAGAATCCAATATTAATCAGACTATTGATTTGCCTGTCTTCTTTCCCAATTTTTCAAATAAAGGTGAATATTGCTAGCATTTACTAGATGTTCACAGACAGTTCTGTTTCTCTTTTGACAGGACCTACCAGTCTAGAAAAGTGGATCAATTGTTTGTGTCCTTTTCAGGTTCAACTTTGGGTAAACCTTCTCGACAGTTACCATATCAAAATATCTTAGGGATTGCATTACTCTCATTTATAATCATAATAACCGCAAGTTACCTGTGCATGTTAAAGTGAGTTCCACGTGATCTATAGCCACTTCAGCTGTTTTCCATTCCAAGGCATCCCTGGAAAAAATATGTGCAACCTCAACATGGGCTACCCCATACCTTTATCACTCATTACAAGTTGGATATGGTCTCCAGGGGAAGAGCGTCTTTCAGCTGTATAGTGCTCAGGAATATCCTTCCATAGGACCACCCAGGACCTAAAGTAGCTGGGGACTCTGTCCCATTTGTCAAGAATGAATGAAGATTGACAATATCAGATACAGAAGTTATGTTCTTACCATAACATTCCATCTGTGTTGTCAATCTTCATTCATTCTTGGCATCCCATCCTCCTGCCCCCTCTTATAGATTTCTGGAGGTTCAGATATTAGTTCTGGGAGCTCCTAGGTTTCACCTTAGACATGGTTTCTGTTATCTTTCTGTAGTTGGCTGCAAACGTGATCTGAGGCAATATAGCGAGGGGCATTGTGGGTAGAGTCTTAGCTTGGGAGTTTTTTTGGCTGGCGCGAGCTGTATTCAAGAATGAATGAAGATCGACAACACAGATGGAACGTAATGGTAAGAACATAACTTCTTTTTCTTGAGCAGTCTCATACTCAGCCAGCCTTTTCTTTATTTTGATCCCTGATTTTTGCAGTTTTATCAGCTCACCTGAATATCTGTTTAAAGTTTCTTCCAATTTTTTCTGCCTTTTCATAAGTTTATAGGTAGGTACTAGGCTATTGGCCCTAGGGCCTATATAAGCCTAGCCAAACAGTGCCATGGCTTTTGCCACCCAAGAAAATTATTTTCCTGTGCCCCTGTCAAGCAGAGCCACAGAAGTGATCCCCGGGGTGAATTTCCTATCTCCCATCCAATCATCAAGATTTTTCTTGAAGAGTGCTAATGAGGAGCTTTGTTTGATATAGATAGGTAGTTTGTTCCAGAGTATGGGAAGTCTCTGGGACAGGAATCTATCCTTCCAGCATGTTCTGTTTATTGTGGTGACAAGGTTTAGGTCCCTAGAGCGTGTAGCTCGCAGGGATTGGGATTTCTTTAAGTGGAGCATGTCCAACAGCTCTGGGTTTGACATAGCTTTGTATGTTAGGCAGAGATTGCCTCTGAGTAGGCTATATGTGACAGAGTAAAGCTGGAGTTTTTTGAGACGGTCTGCATAGGGCATCTGTTTGAGGCCAGTAATCCTCTTTGTGAGGTATTTCTGTGGCCTTTCCAGTTGTTGTAGATGTCTTGTGAGGTACATACCAAAAGGGGCATTGTACTGTTTTTTGTTATTTGAATTGATGTACTCCTTCAGTGTTTTGTTTATTTTAATCAGCTCTGGGCACATTTAACTTATTTTTTACTCTAGATTACTGGAAGTCATGCCTTGCATCAAAGCTGGAAACTGAACTGCTTTTTGCTGAAAAGCTGCAGGATTCTTCCCAGCCAGTGTTTTCTCCTCACCTTTTGAGATTGATTTTTTTTCAGGTTCTCTAAATTTCTTCTTTGCTGGCATCTATGCAGTGCACTTACTAATCAGGAACCGAAAAGTACCCCAAAAGGCAAATTCACTGGCTCTCTTTTCTGAGTTTCTTTTTTCACACTGGGAGAGCTACAATTAAGCTGTTACTCAGTGTGCAGCCATCTTGAAAGTCTGGCCAGTATAGCACAGTCTTTATATTCCACTTCTAAAGTACAGAAGGGGACTTCATGAATTTATCTGCATTACAGTGCCAGGCACAGTATGCCACTAATATTGTGTGTGTGTGTGTGTGTGTGTGTGTGTGTGTGTGTGTGTGTGTGTGTGTGTGTGTGTGTGTGTGTATGTGTGTGTGTGTGTGTGTGTGTGTGTGTGTGTGTGTGTGTGTGTGTGTGTGTGTGTGTGTGTGTGTGTGTGAATGTTATCTGTGGATGTAGAGCAGGGTTTTAGTTTAGATAGTAAGGATCTTATATAACTTGTACGGACAGATCTAAGAGAGAACATATTAGGATTTGAAGTAGAAGAGGGTTCAGAGAAGTTAGTGGTGCTGTTATTTATAGGGTTAATTGTATTAGTAGTAGAGGGGTCCATGGAAAACAATTTAGAAATGGATTCAATAAAGTAGTTGTTAAAGATGGCATCAGTTTCTTCAGGTGTTTTGTTAGGGCAGGAATTGGGTGAAGAAGGGTTCCTGGGATGCAGTATTTGGTTAATTAAGTTCCAGAATTTGTTAGGGTTTAATCTCTGAGCTATAGGAAGGTTAAAACAGAATTCTTTTTTATCTCTATTAATGTGTTTCTTTGTCAGATTTCTGAGTTCTTTGTACTTTTGTAAGTTGACGGGAAGCTTAGTTTTCACCCATATTTTCCACATCCTGTCTCTGAATTTCATTAGGGTGCGAGTAGCATTAGTTAGCTATGGAGATATTTTTGACTTTATATGGATGGACTCTATGAAGGGGTGCGAGGCTATTGAGACTATTAAGAAAAGTAAAGTTGAATGAGTGAACTGCTTCATTGAGGGGGAGTTGGGTTAGATTAGTCCAATCCAGGGTGAATTGGAGAGTAAACATACCTATATATAATATATAAAAATAAGAATGGAAACATATATTCAAAACCTTGGACCAGCACCTCATTTGCAAAGTATGTAATCTCCTCTACAGACACAAAAATTCCAAAATTGCTTCTCTTAACAGTATTAATAACCAATGGCCCTTACTGGAAACTCGGTTAAGTTAGGAAGATCCAAATATTAAACTGATCTCTGAAATATGTCTCAAAGAAAAATTCTGCCCATCAGTCCTTATTATTTCTAACTACAGCCTGATTGTCGATTGTCATAAAGTTAACTGTCCAGGTAGAGGTACATTTTCTCTGCAGCATTATAAATGTGGGGAAGCTAACTCATCCAATAACAACAGCCCCAGTTGGATTAAGGGGCTGTATTGATAGGAAAGCAAACACACTTGTTCTCTACATATATACTCCCTCACCACCATTAATACATTCAAAACGTTCTTCAAGAAAATATAACTTGCAGGTACCCCCAAAAACCTAATCCTACTGGGTGGCTTCAACATTAATGCATCAGGTCCAAAAGATATCCAACTAGATAAATGCCTGGCTCAATAGGGCTTAAGTGAATGAGTCATAGCACTTGACTAAATCTGTTAACAGGTAACCACTGAAGCCTTGCTGTCATCATAACCAATATTGCACACAGATATCAGCATGCTCATGTTCACCCTAACAATTTAAGTGACCACTGCACAGTAACTTCTTACTTGTCTTACAAAACTCCAAAACTGCCACCTGAATTAATAACTGGAAAAGTAATCTCAGAAGTAAAACAATCAACCCTGGATAAAATACTAAAATCAACTGATTGGTCACACATCTATAATGAAAGTAACCACAACACAGCATTAACAAACTTTATTAATACCATCAGTGAAATCCAATGCTATATTTCCATTATAACAAAGGAATATGAGGGACAAATATGCCCTTGGATCTGCTCTGAACTTATAACTAAACTTCTCTGAACTTATAAAGTTATTGAAACAAATAGATGCTTTGTGGGATCTATGGAAACACAGACTTAATACACCATTTGTTTTGTCTAGCTCTTACTCAAATTCTCCATCAAGGGCTGGGCCAAACAAATGCTTGGTGTATTACTCATGGGCTTACATTTAAAACCAAGAAATGCATAATAGTTTCCTTCAGTAAATCTAGCATCACTACTGCTTACCATATACATAACTTTCACCTTAAATTTGACAGTTATATGGGACTTTGGTACATATTTTGAGAATGGACTTTCCTTTGAATGCCATGTATCTGTGGTGGCTAGAAAATCCTTCTACCTTGCACAGCTTATCTTTCATGGCATCTCCTCATGAACCAAAGAGGTTATAATCACACTCTTTCATCCCATATAAGGCCCATCATGGAATATAATGCGCACTTTGGCATGCACCTCACCAAGCACCTAAATCAACTTGTGAAACCTCAGTGTTTCTTCACCAAAATATTTCAAGTCTCAGTACCCTTAGTTACTCTGTCACTCTACTACGTTGCATAAAGACTTGTGAGGGGTGATCTCAGTTTTACTTTCTGTGCTATAAAATACCCAGTACCCTTAGAACTCCTTTACCTAAGTAGAACAAGAGATAAAGCAAACACCTGTATTCACACCCAAAACAAACAATGAAGGGCCAGCTGCAGCACACAAATAATCCGTTTATTGAAAAATGCAGTAAAAACAGTTACGCGTGTTCATCCTTCTATGTGGGACTTCCTCAGAACAATTCTTGTTGCAAAACCCAACCCTTATATACATGCAGTTGCCACCAATAAAACAATGAGTGTACTAATTAATGCTAAAACCCCATATTAAACTAAAAAAACGTTTAAACATAACTTATGTGTATAAAAAATGTAATACAATATATATATATATATATATATATATATATATATATATATGTATGCACAAACATGCTTATCCAAGTAAATGTTTCATTTTTAAAACACCGCTTGTTGTTGTTGTTGTTCTTCTTCTTTCGGCTTTTCCCGGTTAGGGGTAGATTTTTTTTTAATTTTTGTTAAAAGTGGAAATAAAACTCATACCTCTATCTTCATTGTTATCACAAATACGTCCTAAATTTAAGATTCATACATCAGTGTTATTAGTACCTAAGATAGGTTTATACACATTTACTTGTCTTTTAATAATCACTTCCTGTTTAATTTTTTGTAATAACACTGATGGATATAACCTCTTTTTACAAAGATATATACTATAAACTGAATTTCATCTAAAAATGTGTTCTCCAGGGTGACCATTTTTGCCTCTCTTACTAGTTGTCCTTTAAGTATGGACTTTTTTGATAGCAAGGGTGCCAACTTCCGTAGTCAAGATAAGAATTAGAAAACGTAGGCTTCCTATAAATTCTGGAAATCAATCTTTTATTCACTTTGTCCACCCTTAAATCCACATCCAAATAAATTGCCCTGTCAAAACTGTATTCATGGATGAATTTAAAAAAATCTACCATTTTGTTTATATAAGCCAAAAATTCTACCAATCTTATTTCAGTACCAGTCCAAATCAAAAACATGTCATCCAGCTACCTTGTAAAATAATGAATACAGTTTTTAAATTCACTTTTAAATACATACTCCTTTTTCCGAAAGGACATTACATAATTAGCAAAATTGGGGGCGCAAGCCACCCCCATTGCCACACCAGTTACTTGTTTGTAATACTGACCTTTACAAAACAAGTAATTGTTTTTTGATACTGTTTCCATCAAAGTAATTAAAACATTAACAAGGTCCTGTTCATATTGACCAGTTTCCACCAATTGCATTTCCAACCAAGCCAAACAAATCTCCTGTGGTATAACGGAAAATAGATTGCATACATCAGTAGTAACTAAAATCATGTTATCAGGATAGGGTATCCGATTAATATTTTCCAAGAACTGCCAAGAGTCCTTACAAATATATGAAAATGACTTCAAACCTTTTTTTCATATGAAAATCTAAATATTTGCCAATGAAATTTTTTTGCCCTCTTACCTTCAACTATCAGTCTAAACTTGGGATTATTTAACCCTTATGTATTTTGGGAATCCCAAATATGTTGGACACAACTGGTTGGTCATTCCTCAGATACAAATGATCATTTTCATCTATCTGGCCCTGATATAGCTTGTCATCCAACAACAAATCATTCAGAGAGCTTTCCTGATATGTATCTTCCATTAACATTATTGACATGTTATTAAAATGATCACTTTTGCCCATGATGTCAACTCCATTACCCTTATCGGGTTTTGTTACCCTTATAGTTCTATCCCTGGAAATGTCGGCTAACAGTTCTTTTTCAGATGTAGTTAAATTATCATTGATATCACTACACTTTGTATGTAAACTCTCCCTGAAATGCATTTTACAGGCTTTCTCAAATTTACCCACTATGTTGGAAAGTGAGGGATTAAAAACACTTGTTTTTTAACTTTTTTAACTAACTACATTAGGAGCTAAAAATTCAATCCCATTAGCCATGTTAACATCATTAAATACTGCATCACTAGCCGCATCATAATTGTTGGTGACACTGTCCGTTATCGTGAACAAATTCAACAAATCATCAAATAAACTATTGCTATTCATGTTACTTGTAGCATAGTTATTGTCTTTAATGAAACTTAAATGTCCACAAACAACTGCTGGTTAGGAAGTTTGTCACATTCAAAAAAACTGTTAACATTGATATAACATGTTATAGTGAGTGGTGGTAATTTCAAGTTAAATTGTAGGGACATTTATATCAAAGGGCTTTTTAATTGCCAAAGCAAAAATGTGGTGTACATGGCAAAATTTTTAAATGTCCTGTTTTTTATATTGGAAAGACACGTAGATGGTTCAGGGAAAAAATTATGAACACTTGTCTGATATTAAAAACAGGAAGATGACCAACGCATTATGTAGGCATATACAGACCAACAATGATCATGTTTTAAGATTTTTGATTGTTCAACAAATTATTCCGGATTTACAATGGTTCTGTGGTGGATGAGAATTTGGACATTTGTGAGCTTAAGTGGCAGTTAAGACTTAATGCCACTAAATGTCCTGGAATAAATGAAAATGTTAGCATTAACAGTGTTTTAAAAATGAAAAATGTACTTGGATAAGCATGTTTGTGCATATATATATATATATATATATATATATATATATATATATATATATATAATTATATTTTTATACACATAAGTTATTTTTAAACCGTTTTTAGTTTAATATGGGGTTTTAGCATTAATTAGTGCACTAATTGTTTTATCGGTGGCAACTGCATGTATGTATGGGTTGGGTTTTGCAACAAGAATTGTTCTGAGGAAGTCCAACATAGAGGGATGAAAGCACTTAACTGTTTTTACTGCATTTTTCAATAAATGGATTGTTTATGTGCTGCAGCTGCCCTTTCATTTCTCCTGGTTATAAAGCAAACACCTATTGCAGTGACAAACCTACACTTTCACATCAATAAGACCAGATGGTCTGACAAATACCTAACCCAACATACACACCGTTTCTGGAACAGGCTGCCCTTACCTATCAAGCTGAGTATTTCTCTAGCAACCTTTAAAACCAGTTTGGATAACTGGATGGATGATCTCAAATTTTCACCAGACATACATGAGAAAGTCTACTTAATTGGGGGGAAGGGGTTGCTACTAATTTTCTACTAGTACTGGGTGACATGGTGAGCTTCTTGATGGCGTGTTTTGGCTATAAGCTTAGCAAGAACCTATGAACCTGACAACGCAGTCATCAAAAGTATCTAGAATAAAGAGAGAAAGTGAGAATAGCAACTAACTCTCCTTATACCTGAGAAAACAAGAAGAAGCTGTCCCCTCCTCCTCTAAGTACTTCTGGCAAGCGATAAAACAACTTACCAAATGCCAGTAAATCCAACGCAGATACCACAACACCTATATGTAGGGACAAAGACATCCCCACAAACTATAGGAAATATGGCCATGCAGTCTCACAATCTACAGAGTACAGGGACTTTACCCTCTAGCTGAATATGGTGCCACCATCACCTTCTATTTTAAAGAAATCATTTAAATAAACAAAAAATATATCTTCTAAGCTTAAATAAATCATCAGGTGCTGATTTAATATCCCTCTTTAAAACCTGCATTTATTAAAATGGCAGTTTCATTAATAGCCAGACACAACACTTGTCTACAACTAGTGTTTGACTTCTAATACAGTCCCCTCATTGTTCATATATTCCATCATCACTCCCCTGACTAAACCTTCCACATCTAACGAACCTAACAACTATAGACCCATTTCTAATATCTGCCATCTAGCTGGAATCTTTGAAAAAATATTATATAAGCAACCCTAGGAACTTATCATGAAAAAACTTGCTAAACTTCCATCCAATTAAATTAAAGACAATGCCAACAATATTATACCCCAAGTCGCCTCACAAAGGTATCTAGTTGCCACTCTTGACTCCCACTCTGTCCTTCACTCCACATGCTGAGATGGCTATATCTAAGACACTTGCTCAATTAAAGCTTTGTTGCAGAATATCCCACCTTTTCTCTCTTGTAGCCAGAGAAGCCATAGCCAGGAATATTCTCATAACTAAGCTAGAATACAAGTTACTGTTGCTGGCACTTCACTCCACCAGTAATACCCATCTGCCACTTTGTCTTACATACTGATAACTTAACCCACCATTGTAATCTCTTACAAGGACTCAAATGGCTATCTATGCATGCCAGGTCCACCATTATGCTTAATACTTTTAGCTTTAATATCATAAACCTAGGATACTGCCTTTCCCTAAAAATCCACCCTTAAATTTAGGGACACCATTTGCTCACTTAGAGTCAGTAATGAAATATGACCTACCTTCATAAGACCACAATTCAGAACCACTCTAAACGAAAGGTCCTTCACAGAGGGAGCCAGTGATGCCTTAGCAAATCAAGTGGTATCGGTGTCACTCTTGACCCTTCCTCCCTAATTTTCAGCAGTACCCCGAGGGTGAGAGGAATGGGAGGGAATTAATAAAGAAACAGATATGTTCATGAAAAGGAGAAGGCATGCTTGGCCACTGAACAGAATTTTTCAGCTGATTGTTTTGATCTGAAGCAAAAAGGTTGATTTCTGGTATAACCCAAAATAGGAAAATGAGACTGAATAAGTTATTGTTCAAGGTACATTCACTAATATTGACTTCTGACCTGCTGATGTAATCTGCTAGAAACCTTGTTTTCCCCTGGCATGTAATGGGCTAGAAGTTGTATAGATGTACATTCACTAATATTGACTTCTGACCTGCTGATGTAATCTGCTAGAAACCTTGTTTTCCCTTGGCATGCAATGGGCTAGAAGTTGTAGGCTCAAGGCTTAAGTTGTGTCCCACAAAGACATGGTCAGTCAACACAGAGGAGAGGAGTGAGGGTCCCCCTGCTTGTTTATATACCACATCACTGTGATATTGTCTGTCTTTATTTTTAGAGTCCTTGGTTTCCATAGTTCCTTGAAGGCTAAGACGTCCTTAAGGACAGCCATCATTTCCTTTAGATGTATGTGCTTTTCTAGAAAACTTTGTTCCCATTTCCTTTAGCCTGAAGGTTGTTGTATTGTGCTCCCCAAGTAGGTCTGAGGGATCTGTGGTCATGGTCTGGTTTCGATCTGTGATCCTGAATTGTATCCATAGGTTTTAGTTTCAAGAAGAGATCATCCTAGAGTTACCTTTTTAAACAAGAGAGGATGTGGAAGTTTTTGGTTGAGAAACTGGCTGTGTTGGTTCCAAATATTTATAGATACCACTGAATCTTTTTCATGTGAACCATGGCTAGAGGGATCATTAGGATGAATGAGGCCATGTACTCCAGAAGCCTGAGTGCCTTCCATGTTGGAATTCTTGTGATGGGCATAAGAGACTGGAAGTAGTTTGCCAAGAAATTGACCTTTTCCTCTGGAAGGAAAGCCCTCTGAATATCTGTGTCCAGTAAGGCCCCTAGAAAGGCAAGGTTTTGGGATGGAGAGGGGTTGGATCTCATTATGTTTAGGGCATAACCTCAGATGGAAAATGGTCATAGTTAGGTTTAGGGCACAAAGAAGCTGTTCTGTAGAATCTCCTTGGGTCAGGCAGCTGTCCTGGTAAGGACAGATTTGAATGCCTTTGATCCTGCAGTATGTTATTACTGCAGCTAGTCATTTTGTGAATACTCTTGGTGCAGTAGATAAGCCAAAGGGCAAAGAAGAGAATTGATATTGATACTGATTTCCACCTGCTTTGAAATGCAGATGCTTTCTGTGGGACTTTGCAATGGAAATGTGAAGGTAAGCATTTTTAAGAGTCAAGGTGATCATATAGGCTTCCAGGAGAAAGCCTAAGCAGGAGCTTTGGTAATGTAAGCATTTTGAATGTTTGTACTAGAAGGAATCTGTGTAACCCTGACAGGGTCTCCAGGTTCCATTATTTTCTTGGAACAAGGAAGCATCTTGACTAATATCCCTTTCTCTTTTAAGGAAGGGTACCTCTTCAATGGTGGCTTGTAAAAATAGACCCACTTGGATCAATGCTTCTTTTTCTTGATTTGCTGGGACAGTAGTAATGCCTGTAGGTTTAGAGAGAAAGGTGAAAGAAAGTCTGTAACCTGCTTTGATTATGCTTAGCAGCCATTTGTCTTAGGTATAATCTTGGTCTACTCACTGTAAAAGAGACATAGCCTTCCTCCTAGTTTTGAACCAAGATTGGTGTTTGGTAGAAGAAGGGTGGGAATGGTTGAGGTGGGACCTGAGGAAGAGGGGAAAGGGAGGGAACCGGCTGAGTCATGGTTGCTCCCTGCTTGTTCCCGGGGATTGAGGGTCACTAGGCCTAGGAGTACGTTTTGATTGCCATCTTTTATGTTGCCATCATGTTCTATTCCTTCAGACCCTTTTCCCCTCTTTGTGCTGAGAGGGAGAAAAGGACCAGGACTTAGTGGGACAGTTTCTACTAAATCTGTGTAGCTGAACCTGCAGAAAGTCCTTGACGGTCTGCATAGATTTTGTCTTCTCATCCAGCTTTTGGAAAAATAGCCTCAGCCTTTGGATCAAATAAGTCCTTGTCTAGAGGAGCATCAAGAAGGTCAGACTTGACATGGTCTGGAAGGGATTCTCCCCTTAAGCGGTCATGTTGGTTGATAACAGTCCCTGAAGCCCCAGTTCAGGATCAGCAGTAGGATTCCTAAAAAGGTGTTTATGGAAATCCAGGATGCTAAAAAAATTGCCTGGCTTCCTAGAAGCAAGTGATTGGGAGTCAAGCTGCAGGGTGAGTCCAAAATAACATCTTCCAATACTTTTAGAACTGAAAGAATGGCCAAAGGATTATGCTGTAGGAGTTTCAAACATTTTTTTACCCTTTTCTTAGACTTCGGCTAATCCTGAGCTTACCAGTGGAAATACTCCCTCATTTTATGGAGGGTTTCATTGAAGTTGAAGTTCTCAGCTGGTGAGACTGAAAACAGGATGTTCTGTGAGTCAGAATCAGAATGTAAACCTGTAGATAACTAGTCTACATAAGCTATCTCATCCTCATCTGAATCATAGGAATCTAAGAATTCTGGGGGTGGGGGGGTGTCTTTCTTTTCCCAGAAACAGATTAGGATGTCTAGTAGGACTATACTGTATGGAAGCTACAATTTGAAACAAGTCCTCAGCCAGTCTTAGTAGATCCTGCTAGTAGGTCTACAGAGGTTATAAGCTTGAAGACCTAGGCTGAGGCATGCCATAAAAAATCATTTTTTGGTTTGGACTTAGGCTTGGTCCTGAGTATGGCATTGAAAGTACTGGGACCAAGCTGCTGGTGGGTGGCCATGGCCTGTGCATGGTCAACTGATGACCCCTCGGAAGTTTTCAAGATTCCACCCCCCCCCCCCCACATCTGAGGACCTAGCAGGGGGATTCGGAATCCAGAGCTTGCAGAGTGTCTTCGAACTCAGTTGATAACATTTGTCTTTTGGCTTGTGCAGATGTGGAGAGGCCATGAGCCATGTCAGACTCCAAAGGGTACTCAACAGCAACCTCAGACACTCCTGAGTCATCAGAAAGGACTGCAAAGGCTTCTTACAAGCCTGGGCAGACTGCCCAATGGCGAAGCTGTGTATTCTGCCACCCTCATAAGTTTTGGATACTTCTCCCTGCATTTACAAGATGGGTCAAAAACAGAAGAAGCAGCAGACACCATAGTGTGTGAAGATCCCTGTTGCTCTTTTTTCTTTTCTATAAAATGAACATGGGATTTGGCTCAATGATGGATATTGAGCTTAGTAAAATGATGAGTATTACTCCTGAGCTAATCCAATAGAGCAGACAATGAACTGAATGTGGATGCTTTGGACTCAGATAGCAAGTAAGAGCTATAAGATGCCATCAGCCAACAATTCTTACACCCATACATCCTGATGTCAGGTGCAGGGTGTTCACTAGCCCTGAAAGAAGGAGTTAAATTTCTGGTACTCAACTAGCCAAGAACTTTCTCAGCAAGAATAACCTATATAGTCATTACTGCAAGAGTGAAACATGATGAACATAAAAAAACCCATGTAGTAGCTTTCAAGAATGGAATCACTATACTAGAAAGGGTGACAGCTTTTTAGCAACTGATCTAAACTGCTCTGTCAGGTCAGCTTTTAGGGGTGATTACCACTTCTGCCAGAAAATTGATGAACAACCTCTATTTCTAGAAGGAAGGATGCACCCTATAGACAAGGGCAATAAAGGATGAGGAGGTGAACTAGCCATCAGCTGTGAAATAGCTTGGGATGTAAGAATTTACTCATGTATATTACCAGATTTATTTTTCAACCATTCTTTGAATTACTTTTTTTAATAAATATATAGAAACGTGTTCGTATTTCTCTTTATGGGAAATTTCTTCACCTTATAAGCTGACAACTATGGGAGCAGAGTCTGATATTATTATTGGACGAGTCTCTAGATTATCCAGCATGTGTAAGTGTCCCCTAAAAATGTAGTATCTGTCTAATCTGGCTCAGTTGCCAAATCTTGGAAAGTAATATGTGCACTCATCCCTACCTTCTATAGCTACCAAAATATCTTACAAGTAAAACATGGCAGCTAGTACAGAGGACTAAAGTGAAGAGATGTTAATGAGGTACTTCCCGCAGTATAGAGTTTGATTTCCTTCAGCCTTCATTTGCCTGTTGTGTGACCCTGATAAAGTCACTTAACCAGACAGTACATTGGGACAAGTGGAAATTTGGGCTAGGTTCCTAAATGCCCTCCTGGGCTGCATGCCTACTAGCTATCTATATTCCCATATGGGTTTTTAAAAATTTCAACTCCTTTGTGACCATGTTCTTTTTAGGACCCCAGATACATAATATCCATTGCATACTACACTCCAATTACCGTCAGAACTTGGAGTTCCTGAGTGAAGCTTAACATTTCTCACAACTGTTTTCCTAATTCTGTTTGATTTGTCTTTTGTGGTATAGAAATACTAGCTAATATGAATACCCCAGAACTACAACAACACCTTCCCTTTATGTCTTTTTATTTTCTTCTTTTATCTTTGTAGGTGCTTCCCTTCATATCAATATCACTACTACTTTTCCCAGCTCTCTGACACTTTGACAATTGGACTAATCAGACCATTTACATTCCATGATATTATCCTCAGATTTGCCATTTATCAAGAAGAAACTAATTCCTCCTTGTTTTTTTCCTACCCCCTTTCACATGCATGTCATTTCTTACATTTATGTGTGTACTCAGATTATGCTAACAGTAATTAGTCACATCATTTTCCCAAATAATTGTAACTGTACTATCCATTATCAAAAGAAAATACCCAAACCTCCATGGCATCTTATCCAGTTCAGAAATAACTGCATACCTTGTTAAAAACACAGACTGGTATATAACATTAAACTTTTCCCCGACCTGCACTGGTTGAGTTTTAATTGAACCTAGAACAGAGAGAGGCTGTTGTTAAAAAGAAATAATTAGAAGAGCATATAAAATATTATACAATAACTATAGGAATCAGTCAGAAGAGGTTAGAAACGATTGGGAAGAGAGATTAGATATGCAGTTTACACAGAAACAATGGGATGCCATATGTATGGCTCTCCAATATGCAACAAAGTCTAGCAGATTTAGTTTTTTTTGCCTAGAAGTATTTGCATAGGTGCTTCTATACCCCAAGCAGCCTCCAAATAATTTTTCCACAGGTAGATGGCAAATGTGGGAGGTGTGATGCGGAAGAAAGCATTAACTGGGAACATATGTTTTGGGAGTGTAACGAGTTGGCAGACTTTAAAAATTCCCTACAGAGTATTCCATCAGGAATATTTATGAGCAAAATGAGTGTAACTAAGGAAATGATTTTCTGAGCTTGGTATACAGGATCTGAATTGCCTAGACATAGTAAGATCTTGTTAAGTTTAATTGTGGTTGTTGCCACCAGAAAATGAATATGAAAATCTAAGCCAACTATACTTGAAGTAGTGAATATTGCAACAGACATAAAAAAAAGAAAGTGTGATCTTTAGAAAAGGCTTAGAGTAAATTACATTAAAAATGGAAATTGTGTGAACAATACACACAGAAAAATGTTTTGCAGGAGGAATGCAGTTTAAGAAAAGACAGGAATTGAATAATTTATGTAATATTCCTTAGAATATACAATAGATGTGATATATAATGTTTGAACTTGTTAATATGGTTTGATTACTTTTATATAAATGTAAGAATGTTCCTCCTGGTTTCTTCAACAAATTTAAAACAATCAAAACTATGTACAAATTTAACATAATACAACATTCCAATGTATGCACTGTAGCTCTAATCAGGCATTTGCCCTTCCGGGAGTTACCAACTAGAAGAAATGTGGTATAACATACTAATTTGCTTGACTGTTTCTGGAATAACAAACAGTATTCATTGACTTTTACTGCAACTTACTCACTTACTGAATCATACCTCTCAGCCTAAAAACATTAAAAATCATGGTACTGGTCTTAAAAATCATAGCAGAGAACCCCAAATTGGAGCCTGTTCTGTTTTTTTAATAAAGTATTTTCAGATCCTAGACCTCATGTAGTTGGTCATAAGTAATCTTTTTATGGGCTTGTTTAAATTGTAAAACAATGTATATACCTTTATACATGTAAAGGTATGAGGGAAATCAGAAGAAAATCGGTAAATCTAGGATGAACAAGGCAAAATCAGAGGCCAAAATTCATAGTGCTAAGTCTATTCCATTGCTGTTGAGAGTTAAGCCCACAATTGCAGAAAACATTACTTTATCTGGCAAATCAGGAGATAATGGCTGGATTCAGTAAAGCCTAAACAATGTGCTAAGACCACTTGTGTGTCATGGAGTGATGTGCCCATGATAGCACACCATTTTGTATTCAGTAATTGGCTTTATACAACATGTGGAGCCACAGAAACATGGTAGACATTATGGCATGCTATTTACAGCATAAGCAGTGGAACTGTATGTTACTTAACCACTCCAGGCTGGAGATGGAAAACCAGATATAGTGGTCCATGAAAAGAAAACAAAAGCAGCATTGATTATTGAAATTGCTACACTCAGTGACTAACAGTGTCTTATGTACAGAGAGACACAAAGTCATAAAATAGGATTTGCAGGCAGAAACAAGAGCAATGTGGAAGAAAGATACCCAGACTGTTCCAGTAGTAGTAGGAGCAAAGGGTCTTATAAAAAAGAATCTAGTCATATTTAGATATGTTACTGATACATGTAACTCCGTACGAATTGCAGAAGGAGTCATTACTAGGCACATTATGGGTGCTGCAAAGAGCACTTCTGGCTGACATCAAAGACTGAAACAACACTAATTTCATAAACTTTAATTACACTTTGACTTAGGAATTGGGTCCATTCCCATCATGGTATTAGAAACCCAAAAGATTTGGAGAAATTAATAAAAAGAGAGAGGAGCTATGTAACAAGCTATAAAACAATCGTGTAGACTCAGTGTAGGTTTTCCCTGCAAATTCCAAAACCTATTGGAATACAGACACAGAAACTACTGTACACAGAAACAATGTTAGGGGCTGCAGTTGTTCTAATACATGTTTAAGTGCAACAGGCACAAGTCTATGCTGTTGCTGCTAATAGACCTCGGCCAAGAAGGCGAAGGGTGCTTAGACCCAGTTTAACTTAGCATGGTCTGCATAATATGGAAATTGTAGAGTGCTACAGGGTAGCTAGAGACACACTGCAGGACTCTGCAACCTCTGTCATCCACAACTGACAGCAAGGGCAAACCGAGGGGAACCAAAACATTTTGGATTCTAAGGTATGTGTAACACTTAGAATGTTTGCTGCAGGAATCTTTCATTTGGTTGATATCCAAGAGACCATTTCAGCCTAGCATGTGACACACTCCTACTACCATCTTCTTCTCACCAGACACTGCTAATATTATCAGCTATAAAGTGTTATCTGATAGTCTAAAAGCCAGACTTGTGCTGTGACTTTTACATGAAGTACTGTGATCTGTAACTAGCTAAGTAGGGATTCTACTCTCACTGCGATGAACTGGTGTGTGTGTGTGTGTGTGTGTGTGTGTGTGTGTGTGTGTGTGTGTGTGTGTGTGTGTGTATGTGTATGTGTGTGTGCGTGTCACAAAGTAAACTTTATTGTCATTCAGAAATCACACAAGTGCAAAAACTAAAAGAAGTTCAGTGTCTCCAGACTCAATGTGCAGACTACATATAGACTACTTTCACAGACATTTACATATATAACACCTAGCTATTACATCTCAGACGTGCAGGTAGACAGGCTAATAGTGCACATAATTAGAAACACATTTTAACACTTTTTGCAGTGAATGCTTACTTGCCTGAGACTTTAGTACTGCTCGGGTACTTGGTTAAGTCATTGCATTGATCTTTTTACAGAAAAAGACATTTGAGTATTGCACTATGGACCTTAAAGTATTGCACTATGGTATTTATAAATTTGCAACATGTATTGCACTGAAAGAAGAGATATTTTACTGTATTGCTACTGCCCTAGATGGCCTATAAGTTACAGTCATGGTGAATATTGCGCAAAGCATTAGATGAGACTGGTAACCAGGTTAATGCACAATTTGAGACAGGCTGCTACTGACCCAGATGTCCATCATGGAGCATAGTTGTTACTAGAGTTCAGCAGCCTAATCACATTAGAGAAGAAGCTGTTGCTGAATCTCATAGTTCTGCAATGTAGGCTTTGGAAGAGCTTTCCAGATGATAGATGCAGGAACAGTCTGTAAGCAGGGTGAGTACAGACTTTAATTAGTCCTCTGGCCCTGCTATGACATATGGATAAGTACAAGTCCTGGATAGGTGGTAAGGTGGTATTGATGATCCTCTCAGCTGTCTTCACCACTCTCTGGAAGAATTTGTGCTCAGAGGTACAGCAGCTTCCATACCATACTATGAGACTATTCATCAGTATATTTTCTATAGTACCTCTGTAAAAGGTAGTGAGAACTGTCAATGAGAGATTCACTCTCCTCAGCCTTCTTAAAAAGTGCAATCTCTGGTGCGCTTTCTTGACTATGGCATTTGTATCAGTGTTCCAAGACAAGCCATCATCAATGTGCATTCTCAGAAATGTCATGCTTCTCACTCTGTCCACTTTTCTCTCATTGAGGGTGAGGAGAGAATGTTTATTACGATTTTCTTGTAGTCCACAATTATCTGTTTTGTCTTATTCACTTTTTGTGCTAAGTTGTTATTTTCACTCCAGGTAATCAGTTGTTCCACCTCATCTTTATGCACTGTTTCATAACATTCGAGAGACCATTTTAGCCCAGCATGTGACACACTCCTGCTACCATCTTCATCTCACAAGACACTGCTGATGTCATCAGCTATGAAGTGTTGTCTGATGCTTTAAAAGCCAGACTTGTGTTGCGGAACTTGTGTTAAGTAGTGTGCTCTGTAGATAGGTAGGGGGTTCTACTCTCACTGCGGTCTGTGGGCATGTGTGTGTTTGTGTTCATTTGGTTCACATTCAAAAGACCATTTTAGACCAGCATGTGAGACACTCCTAGTACATACCTCTTAGCCTCTTAGCACAAGACATCTGGACAAAGCCAAAAATTATAGTGGGACAAAGACCCCAAAATAGCAACAAATTGTAAATACTGCTGTTATAAAATTCGAAAGTTACTAGAATTACAATGATTTCATTAAAATACATTTTCTGAAGTATATGAAGTCTGAAACGCAATTGTCTATCATTATTTACTGACTTCAGTACAACTACAAATTTTATGAGAATAGACAAAAAATATGAGTAAAACATTTGGGCATTCTACAAAAATTAGGACAGTTGAAAAGTATGTCCTACTACCATCTTCTTCTCACCAGACACTGCTGATGTCATCAGCTATAAATTTTTGTTTGGCACTCTAAAAGCCGGACTTGTGTTGTGGAGCCACATTAAGTACCATGCTCTGAAAAATAGGGAGGGTTCTACTGTCACTGTGGTCAACTGGTTTGTGTGCGCATTCAGCAATCAGTATGGTAACAATTTTATAATGACATTTGAGTCTACAGCTATGTCAGACACTCATTCAAGCATCTTCTTATGACACACAGTGATTATGTCATCCTGTATAATATGCACTCTGAGAGTATTCAAGACAAATCTGTGATGTGGCAGTAATATTAAGTACTGTGTTCTCAAGCTACTTTACCTAGTTATATAGGGGTTCTACTCTGACAGCAGGTAACTTGTCTGTGTGTACATCTAAATATTACTTTGAGACAATTTTACACAGAGATGTGACTCTACATCCATGTCAGAATCTCCTCCCAACTTGTTCTTTTCAGCATACTTCATAAATTGCAACATGCCACTGTTAAAATCAGACATATGTGGTGGTGCTACTGTTACATTGCATGGCATTCACCTTCTATGCCTACAAAGGTGTAATGTTCAAATCAGAAGTAGTCTACTACTGTGTGTGAGATTGGTGGTACATTATGGCCATTGTTTGATCTTTTGAGTCACTCTCCATTTCACTACCACTTAGTAGAACTTTTAACATAGCCCCATGCATCCACCATTGTTTTTTTTCCTCTGGCCACATGACATACTTTTTTTAGGCAGCCACTAGAATTAAACATAACAAGTTTTTACTATGTTTAGACAAGTCAGATCCTGTATATCAGCTCAAAAATAATTTCCTTAATCATATCCATTTGCTCACCCAATATTTCTGACATGGTGCTCTTGAGGGAATCACATCTGCCAGCTTATTACACTCCCAAAACATATGTTCCTAGTTACCTCTTTCTTCCCCATCACATCTCCAATATTTCCCATCTACCTGAGGAAGAATTTTTTGGAGTCTGCTTGGGGTACAAAAATACTTATGCAAAAACTTCCAAGCAAAAATCTTAAAACTCTTAGACTTTGTTGCAGATTTGGGAGCCATAAATATGTCCTCCAGTTGTTTATTTGTAAACTGCTTATCCAATCCATCACTTTCCAATCATGTCTAACCTCCCCTGATTGATTCCTCTAGTTCTAGTGCAATATTTTATATGCCTTACCAATATCCCCCCTTTGTAACAGCAGCTTCTGTTCTAGATTCAACTAAAAACTCTACTAGTGCAGGTCTTTCACTTAGTATTCTGATGTCCCTTTCTCTTTGCCTATAATCTGATATCAATCCCTGGTAGGAAAGATAGTCTCTTGCATGCAGTCCAAATGTCTTCTTGGTGTCTTCCCATTCTATTACCTTTCCCTCTAATTATTTGTTTGAAATACCTTGGAGCCTTATCAGTTTCCACCAGTAAATTCCTGCCCCTTCTTGTCTATTCTCTGTACTCCTAAATGCAGTCATCCCTATTGGCAGAATCTCCATTCTCCATTCCCATGTTGGCTTAGTTCTTAGAATACTCACTTTATGAATATAATATTTTATATGACTGTTGTTATTCTCTTTAATGGTCTGCATCCAAAATCACACTCTCTCCTTATTTCTTGAATTTGCTTCCTGTTTCATCGTCATCTCTTTCCACTTTGAATTACAGCTTTCTGCTTGTGTTATGTATATGAGCCTTAACTATAGCGCTAAAATATCTGTTCAAATGAGGTCTACATTGTTTTATTGGAAGGATCAACTTGCTCCACTTGACTCTTGCTCTCTTCCCTTCCCAGATAAAATCTTTCAACTGTTTATTAATTACTATCCACAACTTCTCTGGTGGATAAAAATAGGCTTGACCTGTCTATAAAACTAAAAGAACTAAAAACATTTTTACTGCTTGTATCTTGCTATCCATATCCATTGACAAGAACTTCTAGTTTCTCAGTTTTTGTACTATCTTTTGTTTAGTCTCTTTCCCCATATCCTTAGCTGCCATAACAGAATCCTTTTTAATCCCTACTCCTAAATACCTATTTTTTTCACATCCCCATAAGTATGTGAATTGTCGAACCAATTCATGTGTGGGTCAACAGTTCAACCAACCTCCACACTAGCACAGCATGATGCATGACCAACAGGAAACACTAAAACCAAAATACGACCAGCAGTCAATTGATGTGAATAGAATGTATTCAGTTTCTCGTAAAAAACAGCAGACCTGTTTTGACACAAGTCTTCTTCAGTGCAAATCAGAAAAAAAAAACAGAAAAAGCATAACATATTTATTAACTGCTCAGACTACTTATAAATATGCATAACATCAAAAATTCCCTCCCAAGAATGTTACACAGGCAATCATATCACATCATTCAAACCAGGCAGAAACAAAACACCTAATTTGACAATCCAAGTATATTCCTTTTGTTCTAAAATGCCATGCCATCCCAACTTATTAGAACTGCTTAGTAAAAAATTACAAAAAAATCTTAGCCAAGCTAGAATTTTCACTGTGTGATTCCTTAAAACCTCTTGTAAAAAGAGGATAATGGGATATATGCAAATGACCCCTTAAGGACATCAGGGGTTTCAGTGTTTCAGCTATATGGCAGTTATGAATGCCCATGACTTTTTTTTCTTTTTAAGTCTGTTAATGGAGAAATTCAGGCCAATAAAGCCAAATGTCCACATCTAGTAGGGTTTGATTTTATTGGCCTGAATTTGTCCATTAACAGACAAAAAGAAAAAAAGTCATGGATATTTAAAACTTCCATGTAGCTGAAACACCTGATGTCCTTGAGGAGTCATTTGCATATATCCAATTATCCTCTTTTACAAGAGGTTTTAAGGAATCACACAATGAAAACTCTAGCTTGGCTAGGGTTTTCCTGTAGTTTTTTACTAATTGGTTTGCCCATGTGTCCTAGTTACTATTTAATTTAATTGTTAGATGGGGTATTTTACAGACATCTTAATGATTATGGACATCAGCTGGGTACGACAACCCTGTATTTCTAATGGTCAACTAAACAGTCCACTTATGCCGTGCTGTTGAAACACTGAAACATGCGTACCCACAGCTAGTGGGGTTTGGCTTTATTGGCTTGAATTTGTCCATTAACAGACTTAAAAATAAAAAAAAAACTCATAGGCATTCAGAACTGCCATATAGCTGAAACATCTGATGTCCTTATGGGGTCATTTGCATATATCCCATTATCCTTTTTTACAAGAAGTTGCAAGTGAAAATTCTAGCTTGGCTAGGATTTTCTTGTAATTTTTTACTAATTGGTTTGGCTGTGTTTCCTGTTTACTTTTAACTTATTAGAACTATGGAAATATTTTCTGTCAATAGCAATAAACCTAAAACTAGCTGTAGGATGTCTGATCATATGTTTATATAAATCACTAGAAGTGCGACAGTTTTTAAGATCACTAAATTATTTAAAAATCCATGTTTTAAATTGGTGAGAAATTTTGCCAACATAGAAGGCAGAACACCCGCAACAGACTAAATAAATCACCCATTCTGATATACATGTGCTAAAAGATCTAATATCAAAAACACAGGAAGTGTTAGCAGAAGAAAATTGTTTAGTTTTTAAAACTGTTTTACAAGCCAAACAACAACAAGAGGGATGACAGTCCGCCAGCAGTAACCCATCCATAGTTCATTATCTATCTAGCCCAACAGACGGACCCTTCTTATAATGGTTGATTGCCTATTGTTCTATTACGTCTGAACGAAAACTGGTATCTAGATGGAATCAAATCTAGCAACTTCTTTTTTGTTAAAAGAATATCCCAACGTTTAGATATTAAATTTTGAAATGCTGTAGAGTTACTCCCAAATGTAGTAACCAATCTAAGAGTAAAATTCTGCTCTGTTCTGCTGCTATATTTTAGTAATTCAGATCTACAGTATGATATGCTCTATGTACATCTTGAAACCTATAGGCTCAATCATTAAATCATTGGAATAGATCTTTGGTTTGTTGAGCTAACTCTTCAGCACTAGAGCAAATTATATTAATTCTCAGAAATTGTGATTTCAGAATATTTTTGATGTTATGAGGGGGTGACAACTAGTGGCATACAAAAAATAATTATAACTGAACTGTTTTCTAACAACAGAAGGGGCTAAAGTTCCATCATTATTTTAGAGACCAATACATCCAAAATGGGTATTTTTAAAGATCACAGTTGATGCTAAACTGCAATCCCCATTTATTATAATTAAGATATTGAGCAAATTCTTTAAAAAAAATAACGATTGACTTCCAGCCAACCAACAGTCATCCAAATATCTCCCCCATATATCCATGGCATAAAGATAAATATTATGGCTTGCATCATATATGTAAGATGTTAATCCAAAAAAAAACATAAATAAGTCTGCATAAATGTGGGCAAAAGATGTTGCCATTGTTGTACCTTTTAACTGTAAAAAACATTAAAATAAAAAAAAAAAACATTTTTGGTCAACACATGTTCCATTAAACATATCAAAAATTAATTGAATCCAGGACTGTATCTGGTTATTCTCTCAAGCCAGTACTGTAATGCCATCAACCCAGCCCAATGCGGAATGTTGGTTTATAGGGCCTACACATCTAAAGTATACATGTACCAATCATCTTCCAAGAAACTGATTGGCATTTTGTATTCCAGTCGAACTCTTGCTAATAAAGGTATTAAATTTAATTTCAGAAAAAGCAGATAAAAGTTCAAAGAGCCACGACCCGACACAGTGGGTCTACCAAACATCCTACAGCTACTTTTAGATTTATTGTTATTGACAGAATATGTTTCCATAGTTCTAATAAGCTGGGATGGCATGACATTTTAAATCACAAGGCGCATACTTGGATTGTCAAATTGGGTGCTTTGTTTCTGCCTTGTTTGAATGATGTGATACGACTGGCTGTGTAACATTTTTGGGGAGGGACGTTTGGATGCTATGCATATTTATACATAGTCTGATCAATTAATAAATATTTGATGCTTTTTTAAGGTTCTTTCTGATTTGCACTTAACAAGGCTCATGCCATACCTGATCTGCTGGTTTTATGTGAAATTGAATAAAGTCTATTCATGTCAATTGAGTGTTAGTTGTATTTTGGGTACATAGTTTACAGCTATAGCCTTTGTTTTATCTTAATTAATTATATATCCTGAAAACACTCAAAACTGTCTCAGGATGCTCTACAACACTGAGAAGTATTTTTCTGGATTTATTGGGTACAAAATAATATTGTCTACATATAAAGCCAACTTTTCTTGACTACCATACCAATTCTATCCTTGAATTTCTCAATCCCTTATTTTCTTTGCCAATGGTTCTAAATGTAAGTCAAATAACAAAGGGGGAAAAAGGACACCTCTGCCTGGTTCCTTTGCTCAGACACAACTTATCAGACAGGAATCCTCCCACTTTGATTTTTGCCTCGGATCTTTCATCTGTTTGCACTAAGTAACATTATTATTGCACCATGGAATGCACCTGCTTCCATTGTCTTACTAATGCAATTCCAGTTTATTCTACTGAATGCTTTCTCTGCATCAAGACCCACCAACAAGAGCAGTATTTTCTTACATTCTGCTTCCCTCTGGATCATCACTATGCTATCAGTGTTGTCAAATGTTTGCCTCCCCTCCAGAAAACCACATTAATCCATATGTATAAATTTTAGCAGCGTATTTAGCATTCTTTTGGTCATTATAGACACAGACAGTTTATAATCTTGGTTTAAAATTGAAAAGGGCCCATATGAAGCTGGATCTGATGGGTCTTCAACATCTTTAGATATTATAACCACCACAGCTTTTTCCAGGATGCTGGCGGTTCCTCCCTTTTTAAAATACTGGTAAGCAAAACCATATCTTTATCACTTTCTTTCCTCCTAGCTTCCAGACTTCCACAGGCATACCATCTATTTCGAGAGACTTTCTGACAGATTGGTTATACATCACTGTTTTTATCTCATCTCCTCCTATCTTAACTGCTAATTGAGCATCATCTAACACTAACCTTGGCATATTTAAGTCTTCCATAAATATTTCCATTTGTGCTTTTTCTTAACTTCCTCATTTTTGTGCTTTATACAAATTTTCATAAAATTTCCAAAGTAGCTCTACTACCTCTACAGGATCTCTGGTTATTTTTCTTGCTATAGGCTCTTTAAGTTTGGCAACAAACCTTTCTACTTTCTGTTGCCTAAGTCGTTGTGCTAAATGTTTTTGTGCTGTGGAGCTATTATCAAAAAACAACTGCTTAACAGCAATTTTTCTAAATTCATGCATATTGTCCACGTACCCTCTTATTTTCTGATGTGAAGTTGTTCTATCTCGCTTTCATTCTTACTGATGGGTTCGGAGCCAATCCTCAGCTCCGACTCGGCCAAATGCAAAAGCTCGAGGTCTTCAACCAGCTCGTGGCCTACTCCCTAACCCATGATGCACTGGTGCTTCCCCCAGATCTTGTTTGCCGCTGCAACAGATACGGGCGTTTCACCAGCTCTAGCCCGTGAAATTTTGAGCATTTCTCTTTCTATTTCTTAGATTGTTGTTATTAGTAGTTAGGATTATAGTAGATAAGTATTTAGCTTGGTTTAGGAGTGTTAGTCAAAGTGCTTGTGCACTTTTTGTTATAATAAGTTCCTAGTCTCCTTCGTGGTCATTTTTGTTAGGCCTTGATGTTAAGTTGTCAATCTCGCCTTCATTCTTGCTGGATGGGTTCGGAGCCGATCCTCGGCTCCGACTCGGCCAATACTAAAGCTCGAGAGCTAATTCCACCGGCTCGAGGCTCCCCTATATCCCACAATGCTAGGCGGTAACTACTCAGATCTCGTTTGATAGCTATACCAAGCAATCCTAGTCTCCAAAGAATGGAGTAGGGAAACCTACCTCAAAACAGTCTGCATAAAAAAAAATATTGCAGATCACAGCAAGGATAAAAGAGGTGGAAGAGCGTGTGGGAATGACAACTTCCAAAGGAAGAACCCAAACTGAATTCCTGTCGGTCTGTCCAGGCTTGGGGGAAGGAGGGTGGGACGCATGTTATGGTAGGTACATAACTTCTTACTGTTAAGTTGTCAATCTCGCCTTCATTCTTGCTGGATGGGACCACGTCCCTAGCACCTTATCCCGGGTGGCCTATCGGAACAGACTCTTGAGAACAGTGGAACCAAAATTGGCATGGCTTCTGGAAACCATGTTCAATTTGTAATGTGAAATGAATGTATGAGGAGAAGCCCAAGTGGCTGCTGCACAAATGGAATCTATTGGCAGCCTATCCTGAAAAGCTACGGATGTAGCTAATGCCCTAGTTGAATGAGCTCTAGGTCTTGAGGGAAGTTTCTGATGTCTAATCTCATAGATGAAGGTAATTGTAGAGGTGAGCCATCTAGAGAGGGATACTTTAGTAACTGGAAGGCCCAATTTCCCTTCCGCATATGACAGAAACAATTGATTAGATTTCCTGAATTGTTTAGTCCTGTCTAAGTAATATCTAAGTTGGCGATGAACATCCAAGAAATGTAGCTTTTGTTCAGATCTGTTCGAATAGTTAGGGAAAAAGACGGGGAGATCAATAGTTTGGTTTAGGTTAATTTGAGAGGAAACTTTAGGCAAAAAGGATGGATTAGTATGGAGGGATACCCTGTCTTTGTGAAAAACTAAGTAAGGAGGACTACTGCACAGAGCATGGAGTTCAGATACCCTTCTCGCTGAAGTTATAGCTACCAGAAAAAGTGTCTTCCAAGAAAGCAACTTCAAGGAACATGAAGCCGCCAGTTCGAAGGGGGGAAGAATTAAAGATGCCAGAACCAAGTTCAAGTCCCATTGAGGCGGGGGATGTTTGATTGGAGGTTTGAGAAGAAATACGCCCTTTAAAAAGGCTTTACAGAGTTTGTGAGCCATGATGCTAGACTCTGAAACACCAACATGAAAATTTGATATGGCAGCCAATTGAACTCCAATGGTAGATGCAGAAGATCCTAAATGAAAGAGTTCTGCTAGAAAGTCTACAATAGTCTGGATAGGTGCAGTAAAGGGATCTATGTTTCTTGATGTTGCCCAAAGGGAGAAGCATTTCCATTTGCTATTATAAATCTTCCGGGTAGAAGATTTATGAGAGGCTATCAAAATATCTCGGACCGAGCGAGATATTGCGGGAAGCCTGGCTAAGGTTGGAATCGGAGAAACCATGCTGTGAGGTTCAGAGAGGGCAGAGATTGGTGCAGCTGACCCGATTGGTGGGTTATCAGATCTGGTACTGGGTCCAGATGCCAAGGCTGCTCCAAAAGGTAATGATGAAGAAAGGGAAACCATATCTGTCGAGGCCAGTAAGGGGCAATGAGGATCATTGTCACTCTCAAGGCGATGGCTTTCTGAATTAGTTGAGATATCAGAGGAAAGGGGGGAAAGGCATATAGAAGTCCCCGGGGCCAAGCGTGGACTAGAGCGTCTCTGGTGGGATGGCCTGATAACGGGAAGAGAGTGAAGAAGTCGTGACACTTGCTGTTTTGGGGAGTAGCAAAAAGATCGCAGCAAGGCTGGCCCCATCTTAGGAATACTTCTTCTAGAACTGATTTCTTTAGAGACCACACGTGGGGCATGAGAATTGCTCTGCTCAATTTGTCTGCAATAACGTTGGATTTCCCGGAAATGTGCGTTGCTATCAGAAAACGCTGAGAAGAGATCGCCCATTGCCAAAGTCTGAGTGCCTCTCGACATAAAGGGTATGATCTGGTTCCGCCTTGTTTGTTGATGTACCACACTATGGACATGTTGTCCGTTTGAATTGCAATAGTCCCAGTGGGAAGAGAGTCGTGAAGGGCTTGCAACGCTAAAAGCACTGCTCTCATCTCTAAGACGTTTATGTGCAAGTGGCACTCGAAAGGTTGCCACGTGCCCTGGACTGTCCTGCCCTGATAATGCCCCCCCCACCCGATCAGGGAGGCGTCTGTTGTCAACGTGGTGACTGGGGGGGGAAGAGTGAAGGGTCTTCCTCAGAGAAGCTGAGGTGATGTGATCCACCAAGACAGTTGTTTCTTGCATGATTGGGTTATCAATATGGTATGGGACATCGGGAGCTGTTGAAAGGACCATTGAGTAAACAGCATCCATTGGAGGATCCTCATGTGAAAGCGAGCTAAGGGGAGAAGGGGAATAGCTGCTGCCATGAGTCCTAACACCTTCAAAACTAGTCTGGCTTTGACTTTGTTAATTTGTAAGAGAAGGGAAACTTGGTTCCGAATGTCTGACACTCTCTGCTCTGTGAGTCTGGCTGAAAGATTGAGTGTGTCTAAGATGGCACCTATAAAGGTAATAGATTGACAAGGCGACAAGGCAGATTTTTCGAAATTTATCGAAATGCCTAGAGCTTGGCAAGATCGGATGGTGAAGTCCCTGGATAGAAGAAGCTGATGTCTGGTGGTGGCGGTAAGGAGCCAGTCGTCTAAATATGGAAACACCTGGAATTCTTGACGTCTCAAGTGAGCTGCGACCACTGCCATGCATTTGGTAAACACACGGGGTGCAGTAGTGAGACCAAAGGGTAGGGCCCTGAACTGGTAGTGACTGGCTCCCAGCCTGAAGCGGAGATATCTCCTGGAGCGTCTATTCATGTTGATGTGGTAGTACGCGTCCTGAAGATCTATTGAGCACATCCAATTGTCCTGACCCAAGAAGGGTAGAATGGACTGTAGCGTGACCATCCGGAATTTTGTTTTCCTGACATACTTGTTTAAGTAGCTGAGATCCAGTATGGGTCTCTAGTCCCCTGTTTTTTTTGGCACCAAAAAGAATTTGGAGTAGATTCCAGATCCTTGCTGGTCTGCTGGGACTGGTTGGATAGCTCTTTTTGATAGCAGCTTTGAAATTTCTAATGCTGCTTGTTCCCTTAGACAGGGTGGAACGTCTGGAAGGGATCTTTTGGGTTGGGATGGGATGTGAACAAAGGGAATTTTGTAACCCTCGGATATGATCGACTGTACCCATTTGTCTTGAGTAAGGGAAAGCCAGGCTTTTGGGTACAGGGATAATGTTCCCCCGACAGCCTCCGAAGGTGGACAGCCGGGCAGCCCCTCAGGAATGCTGACAGGGTTTGTCAGAGAACATTTCTCTGCTACCTTGGTTTTGCGGACCTCCTCTGTCTCTAGGGCGGCATCTATTATTATTCCCCCCTCTGCCTCTAGAGGGGAATCGGCCTTGTGCGTCAGATGAGACTCCCTGGGATTGTTTGCGGAACCACATCTTTCCTCCCCTCTGACCTTTGGGATAGGGTCTAGAAGGGGTAGAAAAACGGACTCCTACGGCAGAGAGAGTCTTACCTTCTACCTCGCACCTGGTCAATGTATCCTTCACCTGTGGACCAAACAAGGAAGATCCATCAAAGGGAGAATTGGTGAAGGACGCCTTGAAAGGGTCCGCAAAGTTACATAGCCGCATCCAGGCGTGACGTCGTAAGGCAGCACCTATGCCTGCGGCTCTACTCGCCCCATCTGCAGCATATGATATCAGCCGCATGGAGGAGTTAACGATGGAATTCAGGGTTGCTAACTGGGAGTTCATTGTGTCTTTGAACCCCTCAGCTGTAGGATCCTTTATCAGTTCACCCATGTCCTTGAGTAAATCTCTCTGGAGACGAGTGAAATGGCATAAGTAATTCAGCGAACGCATCGAAAAGGTCGCTGATGAGAACATCCGCTTGCCGTACCTGTCCATGGTCCTAGATTCCTTATTAGGAGGATGGACAGGAACCGAAGGATCAGCTAACTCCTTCTTAGTGGCCGCAGCCACCACCATGGCATCAACCGAGACACCTTTGGATAAAAAATCTTTATCTCTAGGGGCAGTAATAAATTTAGATGGTCTCCTTGGGGTGGGTTCCACTGAGTCAGGAGCTGTCCAAGCCTTCTTTGCCACCACTTCCATAAGGGGGTCAAAGGGAGGGGACACCCAGGAGGTAGAAGGGCGAGAGCCAAACGCCTCAAGATACACTGACTCATCCTCCAAAGGGTTAAGGGCTGGCCAGTTCCCCCTCTGTTTCAGGATCTCAAGGATGTCAGCAAAGGAGACATCCTCAGAGGGGGATCGAGGGGAACCTTCGGATTCATCTAAGTCAGTGTCAGAGGTGATAGACTCAGGGGAGTCAATGTGCTTCCTCTTGCACTGCCTCTTCCTTGGGGGATCTCCTGCCGGGTCAGGAGAGGCCTCGGAAGAGGAGGAAATTCCCAATGGGGAAACTTGAGGAGTTGGCTCTCTGCGGTCTAAGACAAGAGGGTGAGTAGAAATCACCGCAGGCACTGTAGATGGGGGGGGCTGAAGGAGCCAACTGTGGGGCAGAACCTGGTTCTAGCACGGTCCGCATGACCTTGAAGGCACCCCTATCAGGCAAGGCCAGAGACCCCAGCTCCGAAGAGCGAAGGACCTCCCCCGGCACTGACAGGGACGGCTCCGAAGCCGATGTCGGAGCCAAACTCACCAACGCCGAAGCCCCGAGAGGGAGAGCGGGGTCGGACAAGGGTCCGATGCCACTCGCCGCCTCGGAGCCGACGAGGGAAGCTCGGCGCCAAGATCCCTCCAAGGAGGAGATCGGAGCAGACGACGGAGCCGAAAGGGAAGGTATCGGATCCGACGCTCCAACAGCCATGGCTCCGACAAGCCCTGGCTCCGAACTCAAAGGAGTCGGAGGAGGAATGTACTGGGGAACGGAAATAGCCACTGATTGGTGAGTCGGGCTATGCAACATTTGGGCCAGTGCCTCGGACTTGAGAAGTCTACTCACTACCCTTTGCAAATCATGGTCAGATAACCTGGAAGACCGTGAGGAATGAGTTTTATGGCTCCGTTCAGAAAGGAGAGGGGATCCTGGCGCCGAATGCACGGAGCCGATAGAGGGGGATCTGGACCTCTTCCTTAGGCTGTGGCTCCGATAAAAGTATCGGAGCCGACGGAGTTTTATCAGCCTCGGCTCCAGCCGGAGCCGAGGTAACCGTATGAGGCTTGGAAACATCGGCTCCAGCCGGAGCCGATGTCGAAGCCGACTTAGTCTTTCCAGCAGTCGACTCTGGAGCCGGAGCCAACTGTGTGGAAGTTTTGGAAGGCTTCCCCGACACAGACTGAGTCGGGGGGCCTTCAGGCTTTAATAAGCCCCGCAAGATTAACTTGTTCTTGCGTTCCTGCAGGACTCTAGGGCTAAAACCATGACAAACAGCACAAGAGTCCTGCAGGTGCACAGGCCCCAGGCAATACACACAAGAAGTGTCACCGTCTGTCAGAGACATTTTCTGACAGCAAGAGTCACACTTCTTGAAGCCTGAGACCTTTTCTTTAGACATAGTAAAAAAGGAGTGCCTGACACAACACAAACACACAACAGACACACCCTTACAGAAAAATTATTAATTATTAAATTAAATTATTAAGGCTAAAACAAGCCAGAAAAAACACACACACACACACAAGCCCTAAACAGAAAGGGACAAGTAATTTAGTCACTAATGGACTGGGGGAAGGGTAGGGGCCGAAGGCCTACAAGATAAGGGAAGAAAGGGAAAAAGGACTCGACAAACAGGGGTCGATTTATCTAAATTACTTAAATAAACTAAGAAGTAATGGTATGACAACAATAAGGGGGTTTAATAAGTACCTAATAAGGTAAAAATCTAACTCACCTCAAGAGGAAAAGTCGTAACTGAAATATCGGTTCGACTATCCTCCCCGACCCAATCGGTGAGTGTCGGCTCCTAGACTCCTTGGTCGGCACTGAAGAGGTCCGAGTAGTCGGAACCAATAATCCTGGAGCAGGTGTCGGTTCTGACAGTTCCACAATCATCAGCTCTGAGCACTCCGGCTCTGAAGCCTGGAGTCGGATCGGAGGAGGAACAGTATTAGGATTATGATCACAAATTCATGCAAGAAGGGCCTTCAGTGGTGGCTGACATTGCATTATGTAACAATAGGACGTCCCGTTGTTCTACCCAACCCAGTTGCCAAAGTGACCACGGATGCTTCCCTGATAGGGTGGGGGGGCATTATCAGGGAAAAACAGCCCAAGGCACATGGAAAGAACATGAGGCTCACCTGCATATCAGCATCCTAGAGATGAGAGTGGTACTTCTAGCACTGTAGTCTTTCAAGTCTGGTACATAAACAAACAAGGAGGAACCAAATCTTGCCCTCTATGTTGAGAAGCCTTGAGAGTATGGCAATGGGCAAACCCCAGCCACCGGTTTCTAATGGCAACGCACATCCCGAGGAAGTCCAGCATGATAGCAGACAAGCTGAGCAGGGCAATTCTATTGCCTCATGAGTGGTCCCTAAAGAAAGAAGTGGCGGAAAACATATTACGCATATGGGGTCAGCCTTGCTGTGATCTCTTTGCCACACCCACAAACACGAAATGCAGCAGCTACTTTGCCCTGATCCCCCCACTGGGGGAAGCCCCAAGGGATGCAGTTGTACACGATTGGCCCTCGGGTCTCCTTTATGCTTTCCCACCGTTACCTATGATATCCACCATTTTACAGAAAGCCAGTGCTCTGGTAAGGACCATAATTCTGATAGCCCCTTATTGGCCTTGCCATATTTGTTTCCCCTTTCTTCGACCTCATCTATTGGAAGAACATTGGATGCTGGACCCACTTTCAGACCCCCTGACTCACTCATCGGGGGCTCTTCACCCGTCCCTTCGGTCTCTCAAATTGACAACTTGGCTGCTTCATTTCCAAACATAGCCAGGCTTCAGAATCTTTCAGCTGCACCTCAGCATATATTGACATCCTGTCACAAATCATCCACCAGAAAGCTATATCTCAGCAAATGGAAAAGATTTTCGATATGGGCATTACAAGATCACATCGATCCTTATTTAGCTCCAATAGCTTTTATTTTGGAATTTTTGACAAAACTATTCAATGAGGGAGCAGCTCCAGCAACTATTTGAGTGCAATTAGCTGTAATCTCCAACTTCCATCTTGGTGAGGAAGGATCTAATATCATGTCTCATAGACTCTCAAAGCTTTTCTCAAATACACTATACATTTAAGACCATCTGTGGAATCTAAATTTAGTTCTAGCATGAAAAATTTTACCACCTTTTGAACCAGCCTCTTTATGTGACCTAAAATATGTTACATGGAAAACCATCTTTCTAGTAGCTATTACTTCTGGTCGGAGGGTTTCAGAGTTACAGGCCTTGTCCATAAAACCCCCTTATATGATTTTTCATAATGATAGAGTGTCTCTCCGGACAAATCCCTAATTGTTACCGAAGGTATGCTCAGAAATAAATCTCAGTCAGTGTATAGAAATGTCTGTATTCTTCCCAAAATATGGCAATAAGGCAGAGTATATGCTGCACAAGCTTGACATTTACAGACAGCCATGCTTCTATTTGGACAGGACCAAGGATTTCAGGGAAATGGATCAACTCTTTGTTTCCTTTTCAGACTCCAAGAAGGGTGCCCCTGCTTTAAAAAACACTTTATCAAAATGGTTATCAGACTGTATTTCCTTTATTTAACTTCAGCTAATTCACCATTAGAAGACAAGATAAAGGCCCACTTCCTCAGCTTTTTCTGCCAAATTACCAGTAGATGCAATTTGTGCAGCAGCTACTTGGTCAAGGCCTCATACCTTTATCGCTTAGTACAAAGTGGATAGGGCCTGCAGGGACAGGGCTTCCTTTGGTTCCACTGTCCTGAAGAATATACTCCCATGAGCCACCGAGAAAGATGGTGCTTGGGACGGTAACCCATCAGTAAGAATGAAGGCGAGATAGAACAACCTCACATGAAGAAGTTATGTACTCACCATAACTTTCCATGTCAGTTGTTCATCTCACCTTCATTCTTACATCCCACCCTCCAACCCCCACCAGGCATTTTGAGGACTGAAAATTGAGGCATGGTGTGACTGTATTTGACCTTTACCTAGTGTTTTTCCATGGTTTACAGTCAAAATCAAAACTATACGTTTGATGAGTATAAGAATACAAAATAAACGTAATAGTGAAAATAAAACCATATATCAATACTAAAGTAAAAATGTACCCTATGTAACCAATAGTTCACAATAAAATTTATATTAATATAAAAAGTGTCCTCTGTAGGTTCACACTATTGACTTTGTATAAGAAACATGCTACCCTCTGAATGAAGTTATTACAGTAGGGTATCATCTATTCAGACTCTTCAGTTTAAGCACGCTACTAATTGAACATCCTTCATTTAACCCTTGTACGTTATATGCATTTAGTCTAATCTGCCAGCTTAACTCTATTTCTTCAAGTTTTAGAGGGGTTGGACCACCTCTAGGGTTTACCGGCACTTGGTCAATAATAATAAATTTAAAATTGTGATCAGGATGTAGTGAAATGTGTTTGGCTAGTGCATTCCCAAGCTTCTGTTTTCTAATGGCGTATATGTGTTCGTAAATCTGATCACGAAGGCGCCTCTCAGTTTTGCCAACATAAAAAGCTGGACAAAATTGACACTGAGCTAAGTAGATCACAAATCTAGAATTAAAGTTCACTCTAACTCTCAGGGTGTACTGGTAGTCGTGGATTTTAAATCTATTAGATTCTAAAATGTACTGACAGTAACTACAAGCTTGGCATTTATACATGCCAGGTGTCTTAACATGACCTATTAGGTATTGTTCCAAAAAGACTTTAAGGTTTTTTGCTCTCCTATATACTACCATAGGTTTATCACCTAACTTCCGATAAACATTGTTGTCACTCTTAAATATTGCCCAGTTCTTGCATAAAACTTGAAAACACTCTTTACTGTTAGAGTAATAAGTTGTTATAAAAGTAACATTCGATGCTTTTGGTTGCTGTGACACTTTAAGAGTGACCACCGATTGAGACAGGGTGTTAACTGTGTCAGTGTGTGGCATTGGCACACTATCTAGAATTGGTCTATAAAAGTGGTTTAAACGTTTAACCATTACTTCTTCAATAATTGCATTGAGCATATGGTCAGGGTAACCTCGGTGTGAAAATAAACTCTTCAGGGGAAATGTGTGACCATATTACATTGGAAGGTGACAATCAAACAATCAACTCCCTGGTAACATTAAGTAACGCGAAAGGTGACTTCAGAGTATACAATTTTTCCTCAGTTGATATTATACCAGAAGTCATTGAATTACTGTCTAAGGGTCTTACATATGCCCCAGCTCAGAAATGTAATCTAGTTAAAACTTTAATTGACTTGAGACTGTTTACAAGAAAACTTAACTTACATCTTTTAATGAGTGGTACTTACACGACTGACAATAACTACTTTAGGATTTCTAGTGTTTATAATCTCCCGCTGCATCCATTATTACAGGTCTTTGAACATATTTGTGAACTCGACATAAGTTTTAAGTATCATACAACACCATTTAGACCAACTTATGGTGGAAATATGAACGTAGAAAAGAAATGCCTCGAGTTTATTAAGTTCCACGACATTCGCTTTTGTAAACCCGACAAGGGAGGAGGGTTGGTTGTATTTGATAGAGAAGATTACAACAAAAGTATGTCACAGTTACTAGACAATGAGTCTTATGTAGTTAGCTCATGCTCTTAGACGAATAAGGCTTACAATATGATTAAAAACTCTATAGAAGATTTGTATATTGAGGGGAGAATTACGCAGAATATTTACAATTTTTTATCAACAGTTTACCCCAGATATCCATGTATGTTTGGCATCCCAAAAATACATAAATACTTAAACAACCCCCCTATGAGACCCCTTGCAGACGGTAGGGGTTCACCCACCTACCTTGTGCGAAAGTCGTGGATACTATTCTTCAGAAATATGTAGTACAAATCAACCAAATATGTAAAGACTCTTGGTCATTTTTAGATAAAATCAACAAGTTAAGGTATAATGTCAGATATAACTTTATCACTATAGATGTCAAAGACCTGTATACTTGTATCCCACAAGATACTGCACTAGATTGGGTAGATCAAATCCTTAGGACTCACGGTAGTACCAGTAATGAGTTGGACATGGTACATGAATTGCTAGACATAGTTTTGAGGAACAACTTCTTTATGTTTGATGGTAATTTTTACCTTCAGAAAGTTGGGGTTGCTATGGGCTCTCCATGTGGCGCCAGTGTTGCTAACTTGGTAATGGCTCAATGGGAACAGCTTTTTGTGTTTAACACCTGTGAATTCAAGAATAAGATTGTCTTTTATACTCGTTATCTTGATGATATCTTTATTTTGTTTGACGGAGATCAAACAAGTTGTCAATCTTTGGTTGACTACTTTAATAACACTACAAGCTTCTTGAAGTTCAATTTCTCTTTTCACACAGTCCATTTCATATCTCAACATTTTATTGTCAAAGGACTATACTACTCAGCAATTCATATCCACCATTTATAGGAAATCTACTTACTCCAACACTTTTTTACACTACTCTAGTTGTCACCCACCCCATCAGAAATGGGCTATAGTCAAAGGGCAACTGGTCAGGGCTACACGTATTATAACATTAGATAAAGATTTTCTTGCTGAATGTAGGCACCTGAAGAGTTTATTTTCACACCGAGGTTACCCTGACCATATGCTCAATGCAATTAATGAAGAAGTAATGGTTAAACGTTTAAACCACTTTTATAGACCAATTCTAGATAGTGTGCCAATGCCACACACTGACACAGTTAACACCCTGTCTCAATCAGTGGTCACTCTTAATGTGTCACAGCAACCAGAAGCATTGAATGTTACTTTTATAACAACTTATTACTCTAACAGTAAAGAGTGTTTTCAAGTTTTATGCAAGAACTGGGCAATATTTAAGAGTGACAACAATGTTTACCGGAAGTTAGGTGATAAACCTATGGTAGTATATAGGAGAGCAAAAAACCTTAAAGTATTTTTGGAACAATACCCAATAGGTCATGTTAAGACACCTGGCATGTATAAATGCCAAGCTTGTAGTTACTGTCAGTACATTTTAGAATCTAATAGAGTTAAAATCCACGACTACCAGTACACCCTGAGAGTTAGAGTGAACTGTAATTCTAGATTTGTGATCTATTTAGCTCAGTGTCAATTTTGTCCAGCTTTTTATGTTGGCAAAACTGAGAGGCGCCTTCGTGATCGGATTTACGAACACATATACGCCATTAGAAAACAGAAGCTTGAGAATGCACTAGCCAAACACATTTCACTACATTCTGATCACAATTTTAAATTTATTATTATTGACCAAGTGCCGGTAAACCCTAGAGGTGGTCCAACCCCTCTAAAACTTGAAGAAATAGAGTTAAGTTGGCAGATTAGACTAAATGCATATAACATACCAGGGTTAAATGAAGGATGTTCAATTAGTAGCGTGCTTAAACTGAAGAGTCTGAATAGATGATACCCTACTGTAATAACTTCATTCAGAGGGTAGCATGTTTCTTATATAAAGTCAATAGTGTGACCCTACAGAGGACACTTTTTATATTAATATAAATTTTATTGTGAACTATTGGTTACATAGGGTACATTTTTACTTTAGTATTGATATATGGTTTTATTTTCACTATTACATTTATTTTTTATTCTTATACTCATCAAACATATAGTTTTGATTTAGTGTAGCGGTGTTTTTACTAATTTTTTACAAATTTTTTAATAATTTTTTATTAATTGTTGAATGTACTTAGTGTTTAGAATGTTGTAGATGTACTCAACGGGTACATCGTTCTTTAAGAGCCAAAACTGATTAATTGACAATTATGTCTTGTCTATTTAACATGCTTGTTTGCAATACTTGGCATCTGAAGAAGTTTGTTTATGGTAACAAACGAAAAGCGCTTAATTCAATTTGATTAAACTGTTTTACATGGTGGTGCTGTTTCATGGTTCCTACTCTTGTTGTTTGGATTTCCAGTTTGTCGTTGCCTGTCTTGATTTACAGTCAAAATGTCGACATTCAGTTGCATGACAGCCTCCTCCTCGAACATGGTAGGAGTGACAGTTGGAATGTCGATGTTCATGTGTACGTTTGTTCAGAAGGATGTACACAAGGCAGGGACTTAAAGCATGTTGGCAATGGGAGTTGCTAACATTAAGATTGACAGAACGTTGTCAATCTTGTTGCGTTGACCTTACGACCTCCTTAATATGTATGAGTTGAGGATATGCGTTGCGGAAATCAACGTTCGCGGTTGTGATTTCATTCTTTTGATATTAAACCATTTTTCCATGCTATTGCTATGCTAAGAGTTGGCTTATACCTTTATTGGCAGCAAACAAGATCTGGGGGATGCACCAGTGCATCATGGGTTAGGGAGTAAGGCCAGGAGCTGATTGAAGATATCGAGCTTTTGCATTTGGCCGAGTCGGAGCCGAGGATCGGCTCCAAACCCAGCAGTAAGAATGAAGGCAAGATGAACAACTAACATGGAACGTTATGGTGAGTACATAACTTCTTTTTTCACACTCTGCAGTTGTGTCTCTACTTGTTTTGTGAGATTCCCTTTATTCTGCAATATTTTAAACTTATTCAGTCCCGCTAAATAATTCTTGTTACTTTTTAACCATACATCATCTTTTTCTTTAATTTCTACCTTAATTTTAAACTCCACTTTCATTTTATCCCACTCACTAGCTATAACTTCTGAAGTCCTTTCTACTTTCTTTAATATCTCCCAACTAATTTCCACTACTCATTCCTTAAATTCCTGTCCTTTTACTAGGTTCATAGGTTCATAGGATGATACTAGGCTATTGGCCCGGAGGCCCTTATAAGCCTAGCTAAGAATTTCACTCATGTTCCCACAAAGTCAGCATCTGTTTTCCCTGTCCAGAAGGGTCACAGGTGGGATCCCAGGGGTATATTTTCTGTTTGAAACAACTAATAAATCCAAACGTCAGGAGAAACAAAGTTTATTACTGCAAAGCTTTCGGGTTAAAACACCCTTCTTCAGTGCTAATAATTCACAGTTGGTATACAGACTTTAAATAGGAGCATTTTAAAATCACATGTTCATAGCCGGCCTATCATAAACCTCCCTCCCCTTTATTTTCATTATTCATCATTCATATCATTAACACTTAAAATAATACAGTTATATGAAACATGTAAAATTCCTTAAAAATGTTTACTCACATTTAAAAAATATATAATTCTAGCTTAACCATATTAAACCTAAGTAGCTCTATTGTACTACACATTCAAAACAGTTTTATATAGCAAAATGTAAAGATTTTCTATCTGATTCCTAACCAGTATTGGTTTTATACTGACTGCATTATTCCAACCAGGCTTCAGATCTGCTTGTAGCCTGACTATCCATTCATATTCTTTAGTTTCTAATATGTTGTTCATGTCACCACCCCTAATTCCTTTAAATATTATATCAATTGCTCTAAATTTAAAGTAGTGTTTCTGACCTTTGTCAGAAATATGCTTACTTAAAGCATTTGTGCAAACACTTCTCCGGATGTCAGATTTATGTTCTACTATCCGTTCTCTTAGCTTTCTTATAGTCTTTCTTACATAGAATGATGAACAAAGTGTGCAAGTAACTAAATAAACCAAGTTAGTGGTATTACAGTTTGCTAAGCAATGAAATATATATTCTCTACCAGTTAGTGGGTATACAGATATATTGTTTTCTACAAGAATATCTTTATAACAGCTACAATTTAAACATCTTAATGTACCTTGTGTAGTTATAATCCTTCTTTTACTTAAAGAGCTTAAGTCTTTATAACATCATTTTCTTTTTAAACTCTTTAAGTTTCTAAAGGGAAAACTTGTTTTTTTTCACCCAAAATCCTTTGGAGCTCTGGCATAGCCATCAAAACTGTCCAATTTTTTTGTATAATTTTCTTTACTTCACTAGTCTTATTATTAAAAGTGGTTATATATCTAATTATATTATTCTTTTTAGTCTTAGGTATCATATCACTAATTCTACCTGTTAAGAAAATAGGTTTGCTATTATTACATCTTTCTTTACATACTTCATAAATCACTTTTATAACTTCTGTATTATACCCACTTTCATTAAATTATTTCATCATCTCCTTTGCTTGTTCACTAAATGTTTCATCCTCTGTGTTCAGTTTACTAGCCCTAGTCAATTGTGCTTTTAAAATGCCATTAAATGTATGTGGCGCATGCATACTTTTTCTATTTACATAACGATTTATATGAACGTCTTTTTTATGTATACTAGTCTCAATTTTTCCTTCTTTATTTCTTAATTCAACATCTAGAAATACTATTTTCTCATTTGAACTTGACATCTTAAATTTCAAAAAATTAGTAGTAGAATTTAAATAAAGGACATAGTCTTTCAGTTCTTCCATATTGCCTTTCCGGATGAGAAAACAGTCATCTACAAATCTTTGATAGAAACAACTGTTATCAGTATCCCAACAGGAACAAAGGAGACAGTGATGCCCTATATTTAATATTTTCTACATACTTATTTATTATTTATTTTACATTTGTTGACCGGGATAGTCCGACTGGATGCATGTTCATTTTCAGCAGAGGCCCAGGGAGAAAAGCTCCAAGGGTAAGCAGATACAGCATTACATAATACCAGCATTACATATTACAAACAGACTATTTACAGAGATTACATAAGTAAGCAAGTTAAACAAGTTCCACAGGTTACAGTTAGTCCTGAGCACAAGTCAGGATTAAATTAAATTACACAGTAAACTGGTTAACAGATTTTTACACATTCGAGTTAGCCAGGCTTGATACATTGACATAGCCAGTTAAGTGACAAATGTTGTTTGAGTCTAGTTTTAAATTGACCTAAGGTGGAAAGTAAGGTAATATCAGCTGGAAGAGAGTTCCAGGATCTACTTACAGAGTTTGCAAAGAGAGAATCACCGGCTGTGTTATTAATTTTGCTAGTCTGAATTAGTAGTTTGTTAGAGGATCGAAGCGGTCTAGGATTGTTATAGGGGTGATAATATTTTTAAGTGCAGGAGTATTGTCCGGATTATAGGGGATTTTATAGGCCATAATCAGTTGGTTATACTGGATTAGGCTAGGTAGTTCAAGCCAACCAAGCTGATTTAGATTGATGCAATGATGTGTCCTAAAAGGCAGCCCAGTGGCAAACCTGGCAATGTGGTTGTAGCAAATTGAGAGTTTGTTAAGGACAGTCTTGTTCAAATTCGAGAGTAGAGGGGATGCATACAGAAGGGTTGAAAGAAGGTGAGAGCGAGCTATGGCAATTTTAGCTGGAGGGGTTAGGAAGGCTTTTATTCTGTAAAGTGACCCTAGTTTTTTATTGATGGTTTTGATAGTTTGGTTAACATGTAGGTCAAATTTGAAATTATTGTCTATGATGACACCTAATAGTTTTGTAGATGGGTCAGGGGAGATTATTGTGCCATCATTTGATTTTATGGTAAAGGTGAAAGCGGTAGACCTACGTGTTGGTGAAAATAACAGCATTTTAGTTTTTTTGGGATTTAGGATCAGATGATGTTCAGAAAGCCAGTTTTCTATTGTATTAAAGGTGGTCTGGGCAGCTGACCATAACTCTACTGGAGATGTGGCTGAGCAAATCAGAGTAGAGTCATCAGCATATTGGATACAGCTGACTTTTGGGATGACAGTATAAAGGTCGTTAATGAAGATGGAGAACAGCAAGGGCCTTAGTATAGAGCCTTGTGGTACTCCGTGGGTGTTAAGTAGAAGGTTAGAGAGTTTGTTCTGCCAGAGGACAGCCTGCTGTCGACCATTCAGGTAGGATTGAAACCATTGGAGGGCTCCAGTATCTAGACAGAATGTTTGCAGGGTGTGGATTAAAAGTTGGTGATCAACCATATCGAATGCCTTGGAAAGATCCAAAAAGAGGGCTGAGGATATATAATTATTGTTGCGATTATGGTTTATGGTGTTAGTAAAGGCTAGGAGGGCTGAAGTAGTGCTGTGATGAGGACGGAAGCCATGCTGAGTGTCTGCCATAAGGTGATTTTGGATTAGGTGGTGCATGAGTTGTCTATGAATACATTTTTCCATAATCTTTGCAAGTGGAGAGAGTATAGCTATTGGCCTATAATTGGAGAATTCAGTAGAGCTGCCTCCTTTGTGAAGTGGGATTACATAGGATATTTTCCAGATGGTGGGAATTTTAGCTTCTACTATGTTTCGATTGATTAGTATTGAGACGGGGTAAGCAATAGCATCAGCTGATTTTTGTAGGTACTCGGCAGGGAGTTGATCAGCAGAAAGTGTAGTGGGTTTTAATTTTTTGATCAAGGAGCGGAGAAGTGAAGTGGCGACTGGTTGGAAGCTGAACGCAAGTAGGTTTTTAGGGGTGCTACTTTCAGGACCAGGGGAGCTAGGAGGTAGTTGGCTAGCTAGGGCTTGAATTGTCTCAGTAAAGAATTGGTTAAAACTATCAGAAACATCTTCAGGGGTTTTATCAATAGTAGCAGCAGGGATTGGGGTTGAAGTTTGTCCAGGATGTAGTAGTTATTTAAACCTGCCCAAAACTTCTGAGGGTTATTTTGATTTACTGTCTGTAAATTACAGTAGTATTGTTTTTTGTCTTGTAAAATTGATTTTTTTGGTTTTGTTCCTGGATTGCCTGTATTTAATGTGATCTTGAGGGTCTTTAGAAGAACGCCATAAAGCCCATGCTTTGTTTCTAAGGGTAATTTTGAGTTTAGACTCTATAGAAAGCCATGGTGCAGTTTTTGCCTTGGTTTTCTTTGAACGAACAGGTGCATGCAAATCAAGGATCTCAAGGAATTTGTTGTTAAAGTATGCTACTGCTTCCTTTAAGGGGAGGTGTTTTAGAATAGACCAATTACATGAGTTTAGTTCTTGTTGGAATTTGGCAGGGTCAAAGTTTTTATTGTTTCTAACCTTTCTGAGTAAGGGTTGTTGGGAATTAATGGTTTTGTGCTTAATTACATATGTGAGAAGGTGATCGCTTAGGCCATTAAAGAGGGTACCAGAGGTGTACAGTTGGGGGTGACTGTTTATGAGTACCCAGTCAAGTATACTTTCTTTTTGGTTGGGTTTACCTATCCTGGTAGGGGTGGATATGATTTGTGTAAATGCATGCAGGTTAATATGGGTGGTTGGGGATTCTAAGGAACAGGTGCCCCAGTCTATGTTAAAGTCTCCAAGTAGTACGGTTTCCTGGGGGTAGTGACATGATAACCAGTGCAGGATATCTTCAAATGTAGATATATTGTTACTTGGGGGAATGTACATACAGATGATATTAATGCATTTATTTTTATTAAGTTGCAATTTGGTGGCAAGAATCTCAGAGTTATTAATCTGAGGAGGTTGTATTACATCTATGGTGACATTTAACTCGGATTTATAGAGTACAGCTACCCCATCCCCCTTCCTCGAAGCACGATCCAGCCTGTGTATGTTGTACCCAGGTGGTAACACTTCATTGTCTTTAGTGTTAGGTTTTAACCAGGTTTCAGATAAACAGAGAATCTCAGGGGAGTGGACATCCAGAAGTGCATGCAATTCATGTACCTTGTTATTAATGCTTCTAATATTGAGATGACAGACTAGGAGAGAGTTAGTTTGCCTATTAATTGTAGGTTTATAGCTTAGATTACAAGTAGAGGGGGTATGTGTATCTGACGTGAGTGGGCCAGGGTTGGGGTGAATATCACCACCAAGTATTAGGTTGAGTCTATACTTGGTGATGAACTTCAGGAATTTGTTTATTAGTTTGTGGTAGTGTTTGGATTATAGCATAATTTCCCAGTCCATAAATCACAGTAAACAGTACTGAAAATACATCACATTTTTCTTCTTTCTCCAGGACGTAACTAACAATATCCATTTTTCTTTTTTAGTATACTTGCTCATTGTCTGACATATCAAACAACCCAACCACAATATAGTTATCACTATTAACACATAAGTCCATGTAGTAGTTATTCTATCATTTAATATTCTCCTTTTATCATTTCATATTCTCATTCATTCTCCAAACCCAGCCACTGGGGATGTACAAGCCAGTTCATTTCTTTGTGCCGGTCCCAAGCCCAGATAAATGGGGAGGGTTGCGTCAGGAAGGGCATCCGGCGTAAAACTTTGCCAAATCATTTCATGCAGTCACCAGTAAATATTTCCATACCGGATCGGTCGAGGCCCGGGTTAACAACGACCACCACCAGTACTGTTAGCCAACAGGGTGCTGGTGGAAATTGGGCTACTGTTGGCCGAAGGAGGAGAAGTGGTGGAAGGCATGTCCGAAGGCAGGAAGAGAGGAGAAAGGCTAGGACTGTGGTAGTGAGGCTCGGAACTTTGAATGTTGGCTGTATGACTGGTATAGGGAGAGAGCTAGCTGATATGATGGACAGAAGGAAGGTTGGTATATTGTGTGTGCAAGAGACCAGATGGAAGGGGAGTAAGGCTAGGTGTATCGGAGGTGAGTTCAAATTGTTTTGTCATGGTGTGGATGGGAGGAGAAATGGCGTAGGAGTTATTCTGAAGGAACAGTATGCTAAGAGTGTTTTGGAGGTGAAAAGAGTGTTAGATAGAGTGATGTTTTTGAAGCAAGAAATTGATGGTGTAATGATGAATGTTGTTAGTGCATATGCTCCACAAGTTGGGTGTGCAATGGATGAGAAAGAAAAAATTTGCAGTGAATTGGATGAAGTGGTGATGACTGTACCCAAGGGAGAGAGAGTGGTGATTGGAGCAGATTTCAATGGGCATGTTGATGAAGGGAACAGAGGGGACAAGGAAGTGATTGATAGGTATGGTGTTAAACAAAGGAATGCATAAGGATAGATGGTATTGGATTTTGCAAAAAGGATGGACATGGCTGTGGTGAATACATATTTTAACAAGAGGGAGGAGCATAGGGTGACATACAAGAGTGGAGGAAGATGCACACAGGTGGATTATATCTTATGTAGGAGGGCTAGTCTGAAGGAGATTGGAGACTGTAAAGTGGTGACCAGAGAAAATATAGTTATAGGCAGCATAGGATGGTGGTTTATAGGATGACGTTGGTGATTAAGAAGAGGAGGAGGAGTGTGAGGGCAGCACCAAGGATCAAATGGTGGAAATTGAAAAAGGGTAATTGTGAGGTGGAGTTCAGGGATGAGTTAAGACAGGCACTGGGTGGCAGTGAAGAGTTACCAAATAGCTGGGTAACTACAGCAGAGCTAGTCAGGGAGATGGCTTGAAAGGTGCTTGGTATCACATCGGGACAGAGGAAGGACGACAAGGAGACATGGTGGTGGAATGAGGAAATACAGGAGAGTATACAGGCAAAGAGGTTGGCAAAGAAGAAGTGGGATTGTCAGAGAGATGAAGAAAGTAGACAGGAGTATAAGAAGATGAGGTGTATGGCAAAGAGAGAGGTGGTGAAGGCTAAGGATAAGGCATATGAAGAGTTGTATGAAAGGTTGGACACTAAGGAGGGAGAAAAGGACCTGCACCGATTGGCTAGACAGAGGGACCAAGCTAGGAAAGATGTGCAGCAGGTAAAGGTGATAAAGGATAATGAGGGAAACATACTCACAAGCGAGGAGAGTGTGTTGAGGAGATGAAAAGAGTACTTTGAGGGGTTGATGAATGAAGAGAATGAGAGGGAGAGAAGGTTGGATGATGTGGGGATAGTGAATCATGACGTACAATGGATTAGCAAGGAGGAAGTAAGGATAGCTATGAAGAGGATGAAGAATGGAAAGGCTGTTGGCCCAGATGACATACCTGTGGAAGCATGGAGGTGTTTAGGTGAAATGGCAGTGGAGTTTTTAACCAGATTGTTTAATGAAATCTTAGAAAGTGAGAGGATGCCTGAGGAATGGAGAAAAAGTGTTTTGGTACCGATTTTTAAAGATAAGGGTGATGTGCAGAGCTGTAGTAACTACAGAGGGATTAAATTGATCAGTCACAGCATGAAGTTATGGGAAAGAGTAGTGGAAGCTAGGTTAAGAAGGGACATAATGATTAGTGATCAGCAGTATGGTTTCATGCCGGGAAAGAGCACTACAGATGCGATGTTTGCTCTGAGAGTGTTGATTGAGATGTACAGAGAATGTCAGAAGGAGTTGCATTGTATTTTTGTAGACTTAGAGGAAGCATATGACAGGGTGCCTAGAGAGGAGTTGTGATATTGTATGAGGAAGTCAAGAGTGTCAGAGAAGTATGTAAGAGTGGTACAGGATATGTACGAGGGTAGTGTGACAGCAGTAAGGTCTGCGGTGGGAGTGACGGATGCATTTAAGGTGGAGGTGAGGTTGCATCAAGGATCAGCTCTGAGCTCTTTCTTATTTGCAATGGTGATGGACAGGTTGACAGATGAGATCAGACAGGAGTCCCCATGGTCTATGATGTTTGCAGATGACATTGTGATCTGTAGTGAGAGTAGGGAACAGGTGGAGGAGACCCTGGAGAGATGGAGATATGCTCTAGAGAGAAGAGGAATGAAGGTCAGCAGGACTAAGACATAATATGTGTGTGTGAATGAGAGGGAGGATAGAGGAATGGTGAGGATGCAAGGAGTAGAGGTGGTGAAGGTGGATGAGTTTAAATACTTGGGGTCAATAGTTCAGAGTAATGGTGAGTGTGGAAGAGAGGTGAAGAAGAGAGTACAGGCAGGATGGAGTGGGTGGAGAAGAGTGTCAGGAGTGATTTGTGACAGACGAGTACCTGTAAGAGTGAAAGGGAAGGTCTACAAGAGGGTAGTGAGACCAGCTATGTTATATGGGTTGGAGACAGTGGCATTGACAAAAATGCAGGAGTTTGAGCTGGATGTGGCAGATTTAAAGGTGTTAAGATTTGCACTGCGTGTGATGAGGTTGGACAATATTAGGAATAAGTATAGGGTCAGCCCAGGTTGGAAGGTTTGGAGACAAAGCCAGAGAGGCAAGATTACATTGGTTTGGACATGTGCTGAGGAGGGATGCTGAGTATATTGGGAAAAAGATGCTAAGGATGAAGCTACCAGGTAACAGGAAAAGAGGAAGGCCTAAGATAAGGTTTATGGATGTGGTAAGAGAGGACATGCAGGTGGTTGGTGTGACAGAGCAAGATGCAGAGGACATGAAGAAATGGAAACAGGTGATCCACTGTGGCGACCCCTAATGGGAACAGCCGAAAGAAGATGATGATTCTCATTTATTCTCCAGTCTTCCCCTTATACTTCAACCCTTAATATCCCATATTATTTCTGTCCAACTGTCTCTTTCATCCCATTGTTCATCCATAGTTGGCACTGTGTGCATTCTAAATTATATATAATGAGCAAACAAAAGTAATGACATACATTTGCAATGTCCACAATTAAGTTATTACCAAAGCAATTATCCATAAGTAAATATTTAACTTCTACCCCTTTTACAAAGGGCACCCCTGCTTTTAATAGCAAGTCATCTGATGTTGTTAATCTTCATTCATTCCTGACTGACGGGTCTCAGTTCTCTCCTCAGAACCGACTTGGCCGATATAACAAGCTTGTGCCAGCCAAAAACTCTAGAGCTAAGTCTTACCCATAGTGCCCCTCTCCTCATCTCCTCAGGTCTTGTTTGCCAAATATATATATCAAGACATGTCAAGTCAGCTCTCCAGCTAAGTAGTTATATTTTTCTATTTCTTCATAATATTTTCTCTTATCTTTCAGATATTTTTTATTGCAGTCATTGATAGCGTTTTATCTCCTAGAGTGTTTCTTTTTTCCTTATTTCTTACCATTTTGTTATTTTTATACCATTGGTGGTACAGGCCCCTCCCTTACCACTGTGGTAATTGTTAATACCATTCCTGGTATTCCCCTTTTTTTCCCTCCCCATTCTTTACCCGCAGAGTATTCTTTATTTCTTTATTTAACTTTGTTAAAAAAAAAAGAAAGAAATTTCAGTCTTCCTTCCTTAACTGTGTGTTTGTGTATCTCTCTTTCGTTTACAGCCTTTTTGACAAGATTTTTTGTCACCTTATTGCTGTAGTGACTTGTTATTTGAATTGTGATAATGTCTGATAAGAAGGGGAAAACAGGATTTAAGCAGTGCGATAATTGTGGCAGAAAGATGCCCAACTCTGACGGGCATCTTTCCTGTGTCTATTGTCTGGGAGTCCCTCACCTCCACATTCAACCTCCTTGCAAACTTTGTAAAGGATTCAGCTCTCATACAGTAGCAGAGCATAAAAATAAATTAATCTTAAAAGGACTATTAAAAACTCCTTTCTTGGAGGCAGTATCTGAGGCGGAAGATTCAACACTTCCTAAGAAAGGTAACTTTGTTTTTACCTACTTCCTAAGAAAGACCTAAAAAAGAGAAGTCTTTCGGTTCCAACATCTCCTAGTTTTCAGGAATTGAAGCTGTCTAAGACACATACTGAACCTAAGACAAAACTTCTTAAAATGTCAGCACCGACACTCTTGGGACTAGAGTCTAAACTCTCTCCACAGTGCAGACGACAACCTCTTCTATGGAACCAACAACCATAACTTCTACTATGCTGCTGGCTATTTCCTCGGTACCAGACACCTTTTCAGCACCAACAATAGTGTCTGTCTCTAAACTGGTCAATCCCTCCCCATCACAGTATTTGGGGCCTTCGACCTCGGTGCTGAAAGGTGAATGTTTAACCAAGACAAGATACTCCCTGTCCATCGACCCCTTTTTTGGACAACAACTCAGTCCTTTTCTTGAAAGAACAGAATCTCCTTCGGGGTTATCCACCCGTTCAACCAGAAGTCTTTCAGAGCTCAATGTAGTGAGGCTTGTTGATCAGCTCCTAGCAGCCAGAGGCATCCCTACCCCATCCAAGACCTCCCTCCCACCCAGAGCCAAGGTATTTTCTCCACAGACTCCAACATACGTTCCTGCTTCAACCTCCCCACAGGCTTTGGAGCAGTCTTTACCGATGCCTATCCCAGTACCAACTCCTTCAGTTCCAGAGCCTACCCTGTGGACCACGGCTCAGTCAGAGCCGATCCACCCTTGAGACCATGACTGGCCTGTCGGCACTGTGATTCCTAGTTTGGCACCGATTTTTTCTACGGCACCATCTACAGTTCTGGTTGTTTTGGCAGCTCTGAGTCCTCTCGCAGCTCAAACCCTGGAGGCAGGCTCATCAGAGCAGGGTGTGACCCCAGTTCCGAGGTTGTCCTTCTCAGTTCCACACTCCCATTCCTCTTCAGGTGGGCCTGCTTTCCAGGTTATGGGGACGACTCTCGTTCTGTAAGCATGCAGTTGGCCCCTTCGGCATTGGAACCAGATATACCTATCTCCTCTGGTATGCAGCTGACACAGCCCACTATCCTGGGACATTGGGCATCGGAGCAGCAAGACATCCTACCACAGGGCACCCACTCTTCGGAGTCCTTTTCAGACATTCCCCCTGAAGAGCCACCCCGCAAGATAACGTGCAAGAGGAAGCATGTTGATTCCCCTGAGGAATCCCTCACCAACGATACAGATTATGATGTGGGAGAAGTGTCCCCACAGTCACCCCCTGAGGATGTCTCATTCAGAGACATTCTGGAGATTTTGAAACAGAGGGGTGACTGGAAGTCCATCAACCCTTCTACTGAGGAGTCTGCATTCTTGCAGGCTTTCCATGCTCGACACTCTACTTTCTGGGTGACCCCACCTGCAGATGAGCTGGTCAAGCTCATCATGCAGCATGCTTGGAAGGCCCCTGACACCATTGAGCCAATTCCCGAAAACTGGATAAAATTCCCTCTCCTCCACAAGATCAGCCCCATTGGTCCAAAGGCATGGCAGTATATTCTATGGTGGTGGCAGCGGCCACTAAGAAAGAACTTGCTGAAGAGAGTTCAACTGTCCATCCTCCCAACAGGGAGCTCCAGATGATAGACAGACTAGGGAAGTGGGCTTATGCTTTGGCAACATTTGCCATATGGTTGCTGAACTATCTGGCTCATTTTACCCATCTTCAGAGGTACCTGATTATAGACTTTTCAGGAACCTTGGCCGAAGCATTACCTGATGAGGTACGTGACAAAGTTGCCTCTCAGCATGCCACCCTAGAGTACATTTCTAACTCCTCCATACAGTTGATCACCCATACAACTGAGGGGGCAGCCAGGGCAGCGGGAACAGGCGTTGTCATGAGACGTCATGCCTGGATGCACTTATGTGACTTTGCGGACCACTTCAAGTCTTCCTTCATCAATGCTCCTGTTGATGAGTCTTCCTTGTTTGGCCCAAAAGTTAAAGACACTGTCTGCCTTTAGCATATGCTTTTCCGCCCCTCAATGATCCTATACCAGGAATCAGAGAGGCAGGAAGATGGTAGCCATCACCTCAGCCAGGAAAATATCAAAGCTTTGTGTGTAAATCACCCATACATAATTTTCCACAAAGAGAGAGTATCACTTTGGACTAACCCCTCCTTTCTGCCCAAAGTTATTTCAGATTCTAATCTCAACCATTCCATTGATTCGCCAGTTTTCTTCCCAAATTTTTCTAAGAAAGGTGAATACTGTTTACACTTGCTAGACGTACATAGACAGAACTAAATCATTCAGGAAATCAGACCAACTATTCCTATCCTTCTAAGGTCCAAGATTAGGCTAGTCAGTTACCAAAGTCACTTTATCAGAATGGTTAAGAGATTGTATTACCTTTGTTTATCAACAGAACAGAATAACTCTACCAACTAAAGTCAAGGCTCACTCCACCAGATCAATGTCTACTTCGGTGGCCTTTCATTCTAGAGTCTCTATGGGCGACATTTGCACAGCAGCTACTTCAGCTACACCTTATAGCTTTATTACTCATTACAAATTGGATATGGCCTCCAGGGGAAGAGCATCCTTTGGCTCAATGGTGCTCAGGAATAGCCTTCCATAGGGCCTCCCAGGACGTAAAGTAGCTGGGGACTCTGTCCCATCAGTCATGAATGAATGAAGATTAACAACATCAGATAAAGAAGTCATGTTCTTACCATAACGTTCCATCTGTGTTGTTGATCTTCATTCATTCGTGACATTCCACCCTCCTTTCCCCCCTCCAAAAGACACCTGGAGTTTGGATTTGGTCATTGTTACCTGATAGGGCAGTTGCTCAGATAAAGCCTCCGCCTTTTCTATTCTTACGGACAAATTCGATCTGAGGAGATGAGGAGAGGGGCACTATGGGTAAGACATAGTTTGAGAGTTTTTGGCTGGCGCGAGTTTGTTATATCAGCTGAGTCGGTTCCGAGGACGGAACAGAGACCAGTCAGTCATGAGTGAATGAAGATCAACAATGCAGATGGAACGTTATGGTAAGAACATAACTTCTTTTTTTGTTAAATTGTTAAACCTAGATTCACATTACTGGATGAAGACTATGAAGTGAATTGGCAGGAAATGAGTTATTTTGAGGAAAAATCACCCAGGTAGTCACAGTGGGTAATACAGCACGTATTTTTCAATGTCCTTTTATATGAATTAAACTTATCATATCACAGGTCTCTAAAGGACATATTTTTAATTATTAGTTATAAAGATATTATATATATATATATATATATATATATATATATATATATATATATATATATATAAACCAAAAAAGAGCACTACCGTTGTGAGTCCTCAGAAGTTTATTACAGATAAACCTTAAGCGCTTTCGTCAATACCAGTTGACGTCATCAGATTCTGATGAAGTCAACTGGTATTGATGAAAGCGCTTAATGTTTATCTGTAATAAACGAACTTCTGAGGACTCACAATGCTAGTGCTCTTTTTTGGTTTATCTGTTCGTGTTTGAGCACTATTGCATCACCTTTTTGGTTATATTATATATATATATATATATATATATATATATATATATATATATTGCAAACATAAAATGTCAATATCAATTAATTGTAAGTGTAATATAGAAGCACTTGTAATCCCTCCCTCCAAAGAGAACACACTTCTTATCAAAGAATAAGGGACTTTTTATTAACAATTTAAAATATTATTTTCTCTTCTTATGGTAGCTTAATTGGCATAGAGGGTAAAGGCTCTGACTACAAAAGAGGTGACCCATGTTCATTTAGGGGCATGGGCACCTGTTAGAGATAGCGTGGGGGTGGGTGGGCATACATATCTTGAGAGGCTGGATCTAGAACAGGACCATCCAGTGCAACAGTCCCTAAAAGGAAGGAGCACAACATCTGGGGGTAGTCCTGGGGCACAAGCTTAGCTTATCAAGACGTTAATGCTGTATTCCCCTTAGCAGGTGCACAGAAGTGTGCACATACATGAGGAAGAGTAGTGATATTGGTAGCATGCCTCCCACCCCAACAGGCATGGCTAGGACTTTCATTGCCAGAATATACACAAACGCACAAGCGTCCCCTGCTGCTGCCTGCATGATGGCCCCCTTGGTTTGGGGAGGCTTTATTGTCACCAGGCATGTGATGCAGAAAGCATACAAAATTATTCTCTTCTTGCACATGATTTTCATCTCAAATTCAGTATTTTAATTTGCCATACAATACTATACCTCCACACAATCTGTAAAATATTACCACCTTTTAATCCAACCCATATTCAAGATAACTTTAACAAGACAACTAAACATTTTCTTTTAGGGACATTTACAACACTGTTCTTCATTCCACTTTTAGTTAAACTATCATTCCTCTTTTGAAAAAAATAATTGTCAATGCAAAAATAAAGTTCCCTTTTTGACTCACATGTTTCAAAGTAATCTCTTGTTTTAGTACATAGGTTTTTATTATGAAGTCAACAGTTTATTTAGGCTGCATGAAAACAGCTTGTCAAAACATTTTAAACATCAACCAGAGGTCTGTCTCCTAAAGTCAGGAAGACATGTTCTGTAGCCTTTTTGATTCTACAGGAACAGTTAGTCAAATCAAGGAGATTAGAATACTACATTTTGCCTTACTGAGCTGACTTATGACTGAATGCAGTACTGCGCTGTGTAGCCTTTAAAAAAAGCCATCTGCAAAAGTACTGTGACTCATTACCAAAAAATCGTAGGGATGGAAAATCTGAACTACTCAGAAGAGTACTCAAGAATTAGTTTTACGCTTTCTTTCTTATAATCTACTTACGGATTAACCTTAAACAGTGCCTGTACCAACCAAACTGCTAACCTTGTACGACAGTGCACAGGACAGTTGAATGAAAGAAGATGACCTTGAACTGGTCTTCAGGGTGAAGTCCGAACTGGTCCCTGACAGTATGTTTGTGGCTTACAGCTCTAGGGGAGCTAGCACCAGACTGAGGAACATAGTTCTAAAATAAATATTAATAGAAGAAAAGCTTTAATATATATATATATATATATATATATACATATATATATATATATATATATATATATATATATATATATATATATATGGGTTCACTACCCATAATCCTGACGCCCAGAATATCGAGCCCACATGACCTAATGCCCATAAAATCGATTTATCACAATACCAACGCCCACAATACCGTAATGGTTGAATGCTGTGTAGAAATTCAATAGTACAAAAATATCGCATATATGTATTCAATAAGTTAGTAAAAGCAATTAAGTCAGAGAAATACTACACTAGTGGATATAGTAAGAATGTTATTTACACATCAACTGACGTGGAAGTATAAAACTGGGTGGAACACAGTGTCAGCTGTTCAACGGCTGACGTTGCAGAAATGGCAAGCACAAAGTATGATGCGCCTGGTAGTGAAGGTGTGCTTTCTGTGTTAATGTCATGCCTTAGTAGAGAGCAGAATAGAGTAGATAGCCTTCATGAGCAATTAGCAGCTGGCTGTCCACCTTCTCCTAAACTGTGGCATTTTGTAGAAAGACAGGAAAAGTTCCAACGCTTATTAGAAAATAAGGCTGATTATTCGTCCCTAGAGTTTGTCAGATGTATTGCAAGGCTCCTTAAAATGTGAGATATTATAGCTGCATATAAATCGCTATATTGCCGTTGTTCCAGTATCTGTTTGCACTTTGGTTTTACACTTTATAACTCTGTTGTTGTGTCATGTCAGTGTTACACTACAGTATGTTAGGGTCAAGGGATGGTGTTTAGATGTTATGGTGATGTAGGTTTCTTTCCATTATCTGTATTCGGTCATATGAAATCTCAGGGTGTTGTTCTGCACATAGGAATAAGGTTTGGTGTTGGCTTATGTGTTGCACTGCTCGTCAATGCTGTTGTGACGTGGAATTCGAGATTATGGGCTCTCGATATTCTGAAAGTCGGTATTGTGACATTTCGGTTTTATGGGCATTAGGTCATGTGAGCTCGATATTCTGGGCGCCAGGATTATGGGTTTTCGGTAATGTGTAGTGAACCCATATATATATATATATATATATATATATATATATATATATATATATATGTATATGTGTGTGTGTGTGTGTGTGTACATATGTGTGTGTGTGTGTGTGTGTGTGTATTTAGGTATTCTACCGTGACCTTCAAGATTATGGAGCACTGAACTGATGAAGTGAACAGCCTATCATGATGATACATGTTTATTCAAGAGATTGTACTGTTTGGAATCCTTTGAATAGCCATAAATGGAAAAAAAATGAAATATAATGTGATCTGATGGACAATAAAGTAGTCTGAGTTGACTTTGCTTAATTGAGTTTGTGTTAGCTTTTGAAGGAACACACTCTGACAAACAGTGTGAACTCTCATAGTCCTGCCTTGTTACAAAATGCATTAAATAACAGCATGTTATACCCATTCATTTTACCATGAGATACGGATTTATTTGTTAAGGTAACATATATTCTGCTGAATGCCATACTGCTTGGGACATGTTGGTACTGCAGCCTAAAGGAGTGGGTATAGCTAAGCACACGCATTGCAAGAGATGATGTACAAATTATTTTTCACTGGATCAATAAATATCATCAAATTTGCTAACCTGGTACACAAAAAATGAAGAGAAAAGAGTACAAGTTCAACAGCAAATAAAATAAATGTATGGCAGCTATACTACCAGCTTGCCAACTAAGGGCTTCTAAAGTAGTAATTTTTATATATGCGCTGTATCTTTAATTCCGTATATTTAGCATGTATAAATATTATTTTCGCGTGGGTTTCCTCCGGGTGCTCCAGTTTCCTCCCACATCCCAAAGACATGCTGTAATTGGACACTCTAAATTGGCCTTAGGTGTGAGTGTGTGCATGTGTGCCTTCTGTGGAAGGTTGGGCACCGGGGCTGGCAACTCGACACTGTAAAACTCCACTGCCAATCATGAGTGGACAGGTGATCCACTGTGGCGACCCCTAACCGGGAAAAAAACGAAAGAAGAAGCATGTATAAATATTATTTAATAATTTAACAAATATGTTTTCATAAAAAAAATAGTGGTGTGATTATTTTAAATGACAGCCAAAATGCTGAGGTCCAGTGGTTAAAAAACAACTTGCTGAAGGAACCAGATGGTTGACAAGACTGATATATCAGTGTTATTTTCATTGGCCATGCTCACAGGGCCTAGTTTGTGTTTGCACTAATTTCAAAAGAGAAAACTGAGTCCTTAGAATTTTCCAAAAGAATAGTTTGATGAGGTAGTTTTTCTATGCTGTAGCAAACACTTATATCCTGCTCAAAAAACACACACCCAAGCATTACACTTCCTCCTCCTAAAAACATGATGGGGTGGAAACCACGTATACGCACACATCATTGTAAAAAGGGAACTGCACTTCCTCTTTCAAAGGGATGAGAGGATGTCTGTGTGTATACATTTTCAGTAACTAGAGTCAGTGTGCTGGTTGCTTGATGATTTTCATACGCGCGTGCGTGCACACGCACACACGCGCACACACGCGCGCACACACACACACACACACACACACACACACACACACACACACACACACAAATGCACACTCTCAAATACAATCAGTAATCTGCTAAAGTATACTATTTTTTACCATATCATTTATTATAGAAAAGGAAATAAGGATTTGCTCAGGAACCAGTGAACTGTAGCTGCAGCACAAAGCATAATATATAAAGTCTGCATATGCATATGCTTTTCTTCATTTTTATTGCTACAGTTTAATTAGCTATGTAAGCAATAAAGCAAGACAGGGTGGGTGTTATCAGGGAATTAATGCATGCATATGGGTGCTGTGAAGAGGGCCTTACCACTCCTAGTAGTGTGCTAGTTCCCTGATCACCCACCCTGGATGGCATTACTACTCTCAGACAATGTGCTGTTAAATTGTTTTGTCGTGATTGTTTATATTAGAATACACTAGGATGCACAGTAGCAAGCACCACCCCTGGTGTGAGATGGACCTTGTAATGTCAGGCCTCTTTTGTTAAGAAATAAATGTTGGTGTGAATCAAGCTTAAAAAATGAGAAAAAAAAACACAGAGTAACATCTATTGTGAGGTTTATGCCTTTTGTGCCCCCCTTCCCAAAAAAAAGGACTGGAGGGCATTTAAATTGTGTAAAGCAGGAGGTGTGTGTGGGGGATGGCACCCCCTTGCCAAATGTGCGTGGTCATCTTTCACTAACATTAAGTCGGTAATACCCATTAGATGCTGATTTATTTATTTTTTTTACACTTAAACCTTAAACTTTTTAATGTTTGAAAAATACGGAATTTAGTAAACAGTTACTAAAAGGGCAGCCACAGTGGTGCAGCGGTTAGCGTTGCCACCTCACAGCAAGAGGTTCTCCGGTTCGATTCTTGGCTGGGGTGCCTTCTGTGCGGAGTCTGCATGTCCTCCCTGTGGTTGCGTGGGTTTCCTCCGTGTGCTCAGGTTTCCTCCCACATCCCAAAGACATGCAGTAGGTAGATTGGACACTCTAAATTGGCCCTAGGTGTGAGTGTGTGCATGTGTGTGCCTTCTGTGGAAGGTTGGGCGTCAGGCTGGCAACTCAACACCATAAAACTCTACTGCCAATCATGAGCGGACAGATGATCCACTGTGGCGACACCTAACCGGGAAAAGCCGAAAGAAGAAGAAGAAGTAAACAGTTACAAAAAAGTGCCAGTTAGCTGACAGTCCCTTTGGGTTATCCATCAAATAGGCACTGCCCATACCCGCACAAAATACCATGCTGTGTCTTAAAGTAAACCATGTATTGACAGTCTGCTGGCTTTAATGTGACATTGAATAAATTCTATTCATGTCAATTAAATTCTGGTCGTATTTTGGTTTTCGTACTTATTTATTTTATTTATTTATTTCAGTTTGATTACCGGGGAAGTCCACTGGGCCAAGAAGTGCCCATTTTCAGTGGAGGCCCGGGGAGAAAAGCTCCAAGAACAGTATAATACAATACAGGTTACACAATGCAAATAAAGGTTACAAAGTAAAAATACATACAATATAGTTTGTAAAAACAAGTAGGGTTAATACATTTGAGAGTTGCAGAGAACTTGATGGCAGATTTTTTTTTTTTTATCAATATTTATATGCTTACAGTCACTTAAAGTCTGTTAGTTGTAGGTGTTTTGAGAAATTAGAATAAGTATGAGAGTATAGTGGAGTAGGAGTAGGGGTGCTTAGTTAAGAGTCCCTATGGAATTTAAGTGGGGTGAAAGCAGGAGCATTTCCATTTGGAGGATAGGTGAAGAAAAAGTTGAGTTTTGAAGGATTCAGTGTTGGGTATAGTCCTAAGTGAAGTAGGCAGAGAGTTCCATTTTTTACCTAATGAGAAGGAGAGTAAAAGCTGGCCAGCAGGTCGTTTTGGTTTACTAATGGAGATTAGGTTTTGGTTTTCGGATCTCAGTGATCTGTTAGGGATGTATGGAGGAAGGATGTCCTTTACGGCTGGGCATTTATTAGGGGAGAATATTAGTTTGTGAGTGGTGGTTAGTTGTAGATAGTCTAGGTGATTAGGGAGTTCTAGCCAGTTCAGAGAATGAAGGCTGTGGCAGTGGTGAGTTGATGTTTTGGATTTGGTGGCAAATTTAGAGATCTTATTATAGCAAGCTTCAAGCTTAGAGGTGTTGGTAGCAGACAACTTGGTTAGGAGAGGGGCTCCGTATAGAAGGGAAGGTAGGAGGAAGGATGTTGCCAGGGTATGCCTAGTGGAATTTGAAAGGAAGTGGTTGTTCCTATATAGCATACCTAGCTTTTGGTGGGTTTTCTTAATGTTATGTTGTATGTGAAGATCAAATTTGAGGTGTTCGTCTATGGTGATGCCAAGGAGTTTTGCAGAGGGGACCACTTCAATGGCAGTGTTAGTTTGGCTAAGAACATTGAAAGTGTTTTTGTCCAGAGAGAAAACTTTGGAGGGGAGAAAAATTAGTATTTTGGATTTATTGGAGTTAAGAGAAAGGGGGTTTTGGTGCATCCAGTTCTCTGTGGTGGTAAAGGCTACTTGGGTATTGGTCTGGAGTTCAGGAAGATTTGGGGCAGAGCAGACCAAGGTAGAGTCATCTGCGTATTGAATGACTGTGGTGTCAAGGATAAAGGTGTGAAGGTTGTTTATGAAGATGTTGAAAATCATGGGTCCAAGGATGGATCCCTGAGGAACGCCAGTAGATGTTGGCAAAAAGGATGAGAATGAGTTCTTCCATTTGACTGCTTGAGATCTATCAGATAGGTAACTGGAGAACCAGGAAAGAGTGTTTGGGGAGAGTTTGAGATTAGCCAGATGATGAAGAAGGTGTGTGTGGGAGATGGTGTCAAAAGCTTTTGAAAGGTCTAGCAGTACTGTGGATACAATGAGTCCAGAGTCTCGAGCTTGATTGATAGTTTCTAAGAAGGATAGTAATCCAGTTATGGTACTGTGGTCGGGACGGAAGCCATGCTGGGTGGGTGTTAGGAGGTGATTTTGAATGAGATAGGGTAAGAATTGGTGGTGGACACATTTTTCTAGAATTTTAGATATTGGAGAGAGTAGGGCGATAGGGCGGAAGTTAGAAATAGAGGTGTTTTTGCCTCCTTTGTGAAGAGGTAGGATGTAGGCTGAACGCCAAAGTTTGGGTACGTATGACTCAGTTAAGGATCTATTAATCAGAATACTAATTGGAAGGGTGATACCTTCAGCTGCATGTTTGAGGAAGGAAGGGGGAATGTTGTCAGGGGCGTTAGAACCTGGCTTTAGCTTGGAGAGAAGCTTTTTTATAAAAGATGTGGATACCGGTTTGAGATGGAAATTGGGGGGTTTATTGTTTGGGTTGTTGGGTGGAGAGGAAAGGGAGTTAGGTGGGTTGTTATTAGGAAATGTTGTGGTAAGTTTGGCTATGGATTCAATGAAGAAGGTATTGAAGTGGGAGCTAAGTTCTTTGTCGGACAGATTAGGGTTGGGGCAGGGGTTGTTTTGAGATCCAGGATGAAGAAGGGTATTGACTGATTTCCAAAATTGTTTAGGGTTTTTATTGTTATTGGACTGAAGTTTAATATAGTAGTTTTTTTTGACTTTGGTAATGAGTTTCTTTACTTGGTTGCGGAGTTGGGTGTATAGAAGTAAGGTAGAGGATAGTTTATTTTTCTGGTAGAGCTTCCAGGACTTATCTCTATGACGCATGATTTGTTTAGTTTCTTTGGTCAACCATGGTGCAGAGTTAGTTTTGATTCGCTTATTTCTTAGAGGGGCTAGGGAGTTGAGAGTATTTAGGAAGATGGAATTGAAATGTTCTTCCAACTTCCTGTTGGCCATGCACTGTGCTGTACTAGCCTGGAGGTTGGTTGAACTATGTACCCACACATGAATTGGTTCAGCAATACCTATGTTTATGGGGACATGATGAAATAAAGTATTTAACAGTAGAGGTTAAAAAGGATTCTGTTATGGCAGCTAAGGATATGGGGAAAAAGAGTAAACAAAAGATAGAACAAAAACTGAGAAACTGGAATGTCTTGTCTATGGATATGGATAGCAAGATGCAAGCAGTAAAAATATTTTTAGTCCTTCTAGATTTATAGACAGGTCAGGCCTATGTTTATCCACCAGAAAAGAAGTTGTGGATAGTAACTAATAAACAGTTGAAGGATTTTTATCTGGGAGGGGAAGACAGCAAGAGCCAAACAGAATAAATTGATTCTTCCAATAAAACAATGTGTGCCTGATTTGAAGGGGATATTTTAGAGCTATAGTTAAGGCTGCTATGCATTATACAAGCAGAAAGCTGCAATTCAAAGTGGAAAGAGATGACAATGAAACAGGGAGGAAATTAAAGAAATAAGGCGATAGTGGGATTTTGGATGCAGATCCTTAATGAAAATAACAACAGTCATACAGAATGTTATATTTGTAAAGTAGCAGAAAGTATTCTAAGAACTAAGTCAACACAGGAATGGAGAATGGAGTGTCTGCCAATAGGGATGAATACATTTAAGGGAAAAGAGAATAGGCAAGGAGAGGTAGGAATTTACTGGAGGAAACTGACAGATCCAAAGTATGTCAAACCAATAAGTAGAGAGGGAAAAGTAATAGAATGGGAAGACACCAAGAAGACATTTGGACTGCAGACAAGAGACTTATCTTCTGTATCAGGGATTGATATCAGATTATAGGCAAAGATAAAGGGATAGGGGAGTATTAAGTGAAAGACCTGCAGTGGCAGAGTTTTTAGTTGAATCTAGAACATAAGCTGCTGTTAAAAAAGGGGAGTATTTGTAGGCATATACAATTTGTACTTGAAGTAGAGGAATCAATCAGAGGAGGTTAGAAAAGATTGGAAAGAGTAAACAACTAGAGGACATATTTATGGCTCACAAATCTGCAACAAAGTCTAGGAGCTTTAGGATTTTTGCTTGGACGTGTTTGCATAGGTCTTTTTGTACCCCAAACAGACTCCAAAGAATTTTTCCTCAGGTAGATGGGAAATGTTGGAGGGGTGATGGGGAAAAAAGAGGTAACTAGGAACACATGTTTTGGGGGGTGTAATAAGCTGGCAGACTTGATTCCCTCCACTGTGTCAGAAATACTGGGTGAGCAAATGGATGTGATTAAGGAAATTATTTTTTGAGCTGATATACAGGATCTAAATTGTCTAAACATAGTAAGGCCTTGTTAAGTTTAATTCTAGTGGCTGCCAACAAAAGCAATTACTAGAAAATGGAAATCAAAGTCTAAACTAACTGGTTTTGAAGAAGTGAAAATTGTAGCAGAGATAAGAGAACTGAAAAAGGGATTTTTAGAAAATGTTAGTTGCAAATCACATAGAAAGAAATGGACATTGTGTGAACAATGCATGAAGAAAATGATGTTATGTTGTCCCTATCTCGCCTTCCTTCTTGTTGGTTGAGTTTAGAGCCGATCCTCTGCTCCAACTCAGCTGTATTCTAAAGCTCGAGAGCTTCCACTGGCTTGAGGCTAGACCCTATTCTTTTGTGCCTAGCGGAAGTTACCCAGATATCGTTTGCCGCTTGAAGCTTCAAGATTGCTGGAGACTGGCTCAGGCTAAGTTTTGATTTTTTTTATTATATTCTTTGCTAAAAAATAAAATCTTTAAGGAAGACTTTACTATAGATTAGTAGTAGTTTGTTCTTAGGATCCCTATCTCCGTTTTGTTGTTGTTCAGGCCGTCATTTTTCCTTCATGCCTATCCTCCTCCCTTACGAATCCATTTTTAGTTAGAGGATTCATCCTATGCTTTTGGCTCGTTTCAGTTAGAGGGTTTCCCGTTCTTCCTTCCTGCCCCCTTTACAGCTTAAGGAGTTAGCCATTTAAGTTAGAGGCTCTCCTTGGTTGGCGGAGTTGTCTTTTAACTTAGAAGCTCTCCCCCTTCCGTTACTTTCTATTAACAAAAAAAAAAAAATATATATATATATATATATATATATATATATATATATATATATATATATATATAGGTCTACTTTGGTTGACTGAAACGCCAGTTCACCGACATGCAGAAGACCGAGACCAAACGACCGAAAATGAAGGTGATCGACAAGGTGAAATCCCGACAGCCGAAAGACCGACATGGGCAACATGTGAGCGCGACTCGGTAAGTGTACGATAGTGAGGGATTTAGGGTTAGGAAGGGGACAGGTAAGTGTGCGATAGTGAGGGATTTAGGGTTAGGGTGTGGGAAAGGTGAGTGTGCGGTAGTGTCGGACTTAGGGTTCGGGTAAGGTAAGTGTGTTATAGTGACGGACTGTAGTTTAGGGGCGGGTTAAATGAGTTAGGGTTAGGGTCCGGGTAGGGTGATTGTGCAATAGTGACGGGCTTTATGTTTTAGGGTGGGTTAAGTGAGTTAGGGTTAGGGTGCAGGTAGGATGTGTGCGATAGTGACGGACTTTAGGTTTAGGGGTGGGTTAAGTGAGTTAGGATTAGGGTGCGGGTAGGGTAAGTGTGCGGTAGAGTCGGACCTTAGGGTTAGGGTTTGGGTTAAGGTTAGTGGATATGTAATTGTGTGTAATGTGTAGTTTACGTTTTGTGTGTCGGTGTAATGGTGTTCGGTTTTGTGAGTTGTCGGTATTCTGTGTTTTCGGTTGTTTGGTCTCTGTGTTTTGCGTGTCGGCGAACTGGCGTTTCGGTCAACCAAAGCAGACCCATATATATATATATATATATATATATATATATATATATATATATATATATATAAAATAATTTAGACATACTGTTGTTTATTGTAGCGTGGTTACTTCTCCTTTCTTGATACTTATAGCTATAGTTTTGTTATGCTTGTTGCTGTTTGTGCTTATCAACAATGTCCAAAGAAGCACCCAAAGAATCCAAGCCTTCTGGATTCAAAAAGTGCGACTCTTGCTCCCAAAAAATGTCCCTAACTGATGGACTTACTAGCTGTGTTTATTGCCTAGGAGTGGTGCACCTGCAGGACTCATGTTCCATTTGTCATGCTTTCAGCTTTAGAGTCCTGCAGGAGTGCAAAAACAACTCATATTTAGAAGTTTATTAAAACGGCCCTTTGACACACTAGTGGAAGGGAATCAGGCAAGAAAACCAGACAAGTTCTCCAAACTGACATCTCCGTCAGTTCCAACCTCAGAGCCGTCAAAGTAGAAAGACAAATCTTCCAGTTTGTTGGATCTAAAACCTCTTGGGTCCAACAAGACTTTATCTCCTGTGGTTCCATCAGTGTCCTCGGAACCATCTAGGAGTCACAAAAGAACTAGGACTCCTTCCTTGGAACTGGTGCGGCCCGCTCCACAGTCACCACTTCTCCAGTCTGTGGTGCGCAGTCACCAATTGTCCACCCACTCCTCTTGGTCGTCCAGGAGCCTTTCAGATGATGATGTGAAGAGGGTGGTGAAGAGGCTATTCAAGACACTGGCTCTTGAAAAATTCTTATCAAGCCCAGCCCGTATGGATGTGGAGCCAACTAGTCAACCCCCCGAATCATCTAGTCCTCCTTCTACTCACTTGAGTTCGGAGCCAGAGTGCATGGAAGTCATTGTGGTGGAACCGTCGGTTCCGAAAACCTCTGGTCTCTCGGTTCTGACATCCGCTCCGATTTCCTCTATACCTCCTTCTATCAAGGGATCTGGGAGCCGACACTCCCTCGTCGGCTCTGAGGGGGGAGTGGCATCGAACCCTTGTCCAACCCCCACTTTCCCTCTTGGAGCTTCGGCGCAGGTGAGCTCGGCTCCCACATCAGGCTTGGAGCCATCCCCCTAGGTGCGGGAGAGGTCTCTCGACTCTTCGGAGCTGGGGACCCACTCAGGATGGGATTGTGGTGCCTTTGAGGTGATGAGGAGTGTGCTGTCCTGTCAGACAGCTCCTCTCTCAGTTTCAGCTACTCCATCCACTACAGAGCCAGCGTCTTCCCCTCTCACCACCCTTCCTTTCTAAGCATAGGGAACCAATGCCCCAGGATGCCCCAATGGGTGACCCCCCTCTTCTGAAATCTCCCCAGAGCACCCCCCTGAGGAGGTCCCTCAGAACAGGACATGTAAGAGGAAGCATTTGGACTCCCCTGAGTCTCTGACATCGGACACAGACTTGGAGGACTCAGAAGGGTCCCCACGGTCCCCTCTGTGGATGTCTCATTCCCGGACATCCTGGAAATCCTCAAGCAGAGGGGTGTCTGGAAGTCCCTTTCCCCTTCTGAAGATGAATCTGTGTACCTCCTTCAACCCTCTGCTAGGAGTAGTAAGTTGAAAGGCGTGGTGCTCCCCAGAATGGATGGAACCAGTTCCGCGGAGGCTGAGTAAGTTCATAACTGCTCCAGACGACAAACCTTTCCTGACCAAGAGCATGCCAGTTGATGCTGTGGTGGTGGCAGCCACAAAGAAGGAATTAGAAGAAACTTCTACTTCTGTCCATCTGCCAAACAAAGAGTCCCATACGATGGACAGATATGGGAAGCGTGTCTTTTCTTCAGCGGCCTTTACTCTTAGGTCACAGAATTATTTATCCCATTTCACCCGTCTCCAGAGGGATCTCCTGAAAGGGCTAGGAGATACACTACAGGATCCTACAGCTGCAGGAGCTACAGATAGAACTCCTTCCCAGCTTGTGACCTTATCATTGGTAGTTGACTCCTCCATGCAGCTTATTTCCTATACAGCTGATGGAGCGAGCAGACCTGCAGGCACAGAGGTCGCCTTATGGAGATATTCGTGGATGCGCCTTTGTCAGTTTGCGGAGCCCTTCAAGTTCTCCTTTACTAATGCCCCCTTTGATGGCTCATTGTTGTTCGGGCCTAAGGTAAAAGAGACTCTTACCAGGTGCGAACAGGATGGGAAGACTCTCTCTGCTGTGGGAGTACGTTTTTCCGCGCCTACTAAACCTTATCCCAAAGGTCAAAAAGGCGGAAAAATGTGGTTCCGGAAATCCCAGGGAGCTTTGCCTGATACATGTGGTGATTTTCCCCCCTGAGGCAGAGGGGGGAATAATAATGAGAGAAGCCACCCTCACAGCAGAGGGGGTCTGCAGAGCCAGGGCAACAGAGATACATTCTCTGGTAGGCCCTTCCAATGCTCCTGAGAGGAGGCCCATCTGTCTACCTCTGGCAAAGTATCACAAAAGACACATGTGTACAGTCGATCATATCCAGGGGATACAGTATTCCTTTCTCCATGCCACCTCCCCCCAGAAAATGAAAATCCATCCCAGATGGGCCACCCAATCTAAGGGAACAAGCAACCCTAGAAGTTCAAAGGTTGCTAAGAAAACAAGTCATCCAAGAAGTCCCCGCAGACCAAATCGGGTCCAGAACTTACTCAAGGTTCTTTTTAGTACCAAAGAAAACAGGACTGGAGGCCCAGTTTGGAACTCAGCAGACTCAACAAGTCTGTCAAGAAGACAAAGTTCCAGATGGTGACACTGCAGTCCATACTCCCCTTCCTGGGGAAGGACAATTGGATGTGCTCCATTGATCTCCAGGGTGCGTACTACCATATCAAGCTGGATAGGCGATCTAGGAGATTTCTACACTTCTGACTGGGTGTTTCCATGTCTGGACGACTGGCACCTTACCGCCATCACCGAGCATCGACTGACCGAGACAAGGGACACCACAATCTGACACTGCTCTCAGCTAGGCATCACTATAAACTACAAAAAGTCTGCCTTGTTGCCCTGTCAGTATATTACATTTATAGGGGCAGATTTAGATACCAAAGACATGATAGCAAAATTGCCTCAGGAGAGGGTGTCGACCATTCAACATCATGTTGCAGTATTAATTGGGAGGAAAAAGACTCAAGCAAGATTTGTTCTAAAAGTCCTGGGCTCAATGGCGGCAGCAATAACACTAGTTCCCTTGGCTCACTTCCACATGAGGTTACTACAGTGGCTCCTGTTTGCTCAATGGTCCATGCAAGATCTACCCATGTCCCATGAAATTCTCATCACAGATACCTGCAAGAAGGACCTAAAATGGTGGCTTCAGTCCACGCAGCTGATGATAGGCAGTCCATTCATCCTCCCCAACCAGTGACCATGGATGCTTCCCAGATATGGTGGGGGGAGGGGCATTATGTGGGACAGACTGTTCTTGGGACTTGTCAACAACACGAGCACCACTTGCACATAAACGTCCTAGAGATGAGAGCAGTGCTCCTGACTTTGCAAGCACTTCACAGCTCTCTCCCCACGGGGACAATTGCAATTCAGATGGACAACATGTCACTGATATGGTACAGCAACAAGCAAGGCAGAACTAGATCCTATCCCTTGTGTCGGGAGGCTCTAAGAGTATGGCAATGGGCAATGTCTTCCCAATGCTTTCTGACTGCAATGCACATTCCGGGGAAATCCAGTGTGATAGCAGACAAGCTAAGTAGGGCTATGCCTCACTAGTGGTCCCTGAAACACGATATTGCGAACCAGATTTTTCGCAAGTGGGGCCAGCCTTACTGCAATATTTTTGCCACAGCCATCAATGCCAAATGCAGCAACTATTTTGCCCTAGTGCCCCCCTACCGGGACAATCACCCAGGGATGCACTTGTTCACAATTGGCCCCTGGGACTTCTGTATGCCTTTCCACAGTTTCCTCTGGTACCCAAGGTTCTTCAGAAAGCAAAATCTTTGGGCTGCAAGCTAATACTCATTGCCCCCTACTGGCCCTGTCAAATCTGGTTCCTGTTTCTATGGCCTCATCTTCAAGAGGAGCCTTGGATTCAGGACCCAGTTCCAGCTCTGCTGATGCATCAGTCGGCCACACTCCCCCCTTCCTTACAGACCCTCAAGCTGACAGCTTGGTTCCTCCACTTCCTGTCTTAGCCAGGCTTCCTGATATCTCCCCGGCAGTACAACATATTCTAATTTCCTCTCACAAATCCACTACGAGATAAATGTATACTAGCAGATGGAAACAGTTCTCTTGTTGGGCAGCCAAAAATAGTATTGATCCTTTTATCTCACCTATTTCAAAGATCCTAGAATTCCTTGCTGAAACGTTTAACCAAGGAGCAGCAGCAGCAACTATCCGAGTTCAACTGGCTGCTCTTTCCAACTTTCATGTGGGAGAAATGGGTTCCAACATTATGTCCCACAGACTATGCAAAGCTTTTCTGAAGGGTACTAGCCTTTTGAGATCCCCCAATAAGAGAATCACTTCGTCCTTGGGATATAAATTTAGTCCTAGCTGCCTTGATTCTTCCTCCGTTCGAACTGGCTAATTCTTGCTCTCTAAAATTTTTGACTTGGAAAACGATTTTCTTGATCACCATTACCTCAGCTAGGAGGGTATCAGAATTACAAGCTCTATCCATTCGTCCCCCATATTTAATTTTTCACAAAGATAGGGTTTCTCTCAGAACTAACCCCTCCTTCCTACCAAAAGTTTTCTCAGAGTTCAATCTGAATCAATCAATAGAACTACCTGTATTCTTTCTGGACTATGGCAACAAGGCAGAGTATAAACTCCACCAACTGGATGTTCACAGACAGTTACATTTTTACTTGCACAGGACACAGGAATTCAGACAATCTGACCAATTGTTTGTATCCTTTGCAGAAAAAAGAAAGGGAACTTCAGTCTCAAAAGTAACTTTATCAAAATGGCTTTCAGACACCATTACTTACGTCTGTAACTCACAGAACAAACAGCTGCAAGGAAAAATTCGAGGACACTCAACTAGGGCCTTGTCTACCTCTACTGCCTTTCAGGCCAGACTGCCTTTAGGCTCAATTTGTGTGGCAGCTACATGGGTTAATCCCCATACCGTCATCACTCATTACAAAGTAGATGTGGCCTCCCAGAGCAGGGCATCCTTTGGTTCCACAGTTCTAAAGAGTCTATTCCATTTAGCCACCCAAGAAGTAGGTGCTGGGGACCTGGTCCCAACCAACAAAAAGGAAGACGAGATTGGGACAACATAACGCAAAGAAGTTATGTACTCACCATAACATTCCATGTTTGTTGTCTTTGGTCTCGCCTTCCTTATTGCATCCCACCCTCCTTCCCCCTTTTGGAGGATCGAGAGGAATTATCCATCTTTTGGCTATATAGGCCTTGATTCCCTTCCTGCCTTATGAGTTGGGCAGGTTAAGAGTACTTATGGCTTGGTGGGTTTTTTATACATGTATGTAAATACACACACACATTACACACATGACTATATATACCTACAGTTTATATATCTGCATATTGTAGTCTAGTGTTATAGGTTATCACAAATGAGATCTGGGTAACTTCCGCTAGGCATGATAGGACAGGGTCTAGCCTCAAGCCAGTGGAAGTTCTCGAGCTTTAGAATATGGCCGGGTCGGAACTGAGGATCGGCTCCGAACCCAACCAACAAGAAGGAAGGCAAGATCAAGATCAACAAACATGGAACGTTATGGTGAGTACATTACTTCTATTTCTGGAGGAAGAATGAGGTTTAAGGGAAGGCAGGAACTGAACAATTTATGTAATCTTGGACTGATTGTATTGAACAAAAGAATATGTGTGACGTATAATATTTGTAACTGTAAACAAGTTAATATGGTTTGTTTTCTTTTACATAAATGTAAGTTTTCCCAAGTCACAAGTGATAATTCAATAAGGGTGTTTAAAGAAAAGGGTATGGCACAGAAATACACTTGGCTCTGATGGGATCTGGGTTGACTGCATCAGATGCAATGTCATCACTAATGGATTGGATCCAGTGTCAATAGAGAATGTGCTGGGGCTGTCATCGGCTTAAAACAACTGGAACCAAGACATGCTGGGGAAAGAGCAGTAGCCCAGTTCACCATAGAAATGGGGGGGATTAACAGCCATGTATAATTGTGCCTTATCATGTTGTGCCAATTAATGTTGGCAAAACCCCAAACAGATGTAAAAGAGGCTGGGGTCTGAGAATACTTGCATTCACCCTCCCTCCCTGGGGACAAGGCACTGGAGGGTTACAGCCTTGGAGACCTAGCCGAAATAAGAATCGTTTCTGTGTCTATGGGCACTACAACCATAGGCTTTGGAATAGCTGGCTGTAAGCAGATCAGAGCCAAGAATGCACAGAGGGTGGAAACATCTGCAATCTTGGAAGATTAGAGATGAGGGGGTTTCCTCCACCTTCATTTTCTCTTCTCTTCTCTATCTCCCTTTCTCTATCCTTGTTTTTCTCCTTTTCCTTTCCATTATGTTTTTTCTTCGATCCTACCTCCGGAGTCAGCAGGGAGAAGGCATTTAAGAATAAGTTTGTTTTTGTGCTCTAAAAGGCAGTGTGGCTTGAAAGCCTTACAAATTGCACAGGAGGCCTCCAGGTGTTCTGGGCCTAGTGCACAAAACAATGGCCGTGTGTGTCCAGTGATGGAACCCTGTGCCCACAAAAGGAACATTTCTAGTATATCAAAGATTTACTCATGCTGGAACAACTAAGTTTTGGGCAAACAGGACTTGACAGTAACAAGAGTTAACACTTTAGCCAAAAAGACAGTACTTATAATTAGTAATAATAATATTTATTAATATTAATAATAATAGTTGTACCTGTTACTATGAGAGGAAGAAAACTGCCTAAAAAGTAATTTTTTGACTAATGGAAAAACAAAATCAGTAAAAGGACTTATGCAAAGTAATTTTATAAGTGCTGAAGAACCATATCTGAATCATGTAGCAGCATATTGCTACTGACAGAACATGTTTCTATAGTTCTAGTAAGTTGGGATGGCATGATATTTTAAATCACGAGGAACATACTTTGATTCTCAAATTAGGTGCTGTATTTCCACCTGGTTTGAATGATGTGATATGATTGCATATGTAAAATTTTGTGGGAGGGACGTTTGGATGCGTATTTATATGTAGTCTGATCAATTAATAAAATATTTGATGCTTTTTCTGTTTTTTCTGATTTGCGCTGAAGACATCTTGTGCTGAAACTGGTCTGCTGGTTTTATGTGAAACTGAATAAATTCTACTAATGTCAATTAAGTGCTGGTCATATTTTGGGCACATAGTTTACAGCTATAACCTGTGTTTAATCTCAATTAATTATATATCCTGAAAAAAAATTTAAACTATCTCAGAATGTTCCATAACACTGGAAAGTATTTTTCTGGATTTATCGGGTACAAAATAATATTGTCTGCATATAAAACCAACTTTTCTTGATTACCATAACAACTATATCCTTGAATTTCTGAATCCGTTATTTTCTTTGCCAGTGGTTCTAAATATAACTCAAATAACAAAGAGAAAAGAGGGCACCCCTCCCTGGTTCCTCTGCTCAGACACAACTTATCAGAGTGGAAGCCTCCCACTTTGATCTTTGCCTCAGATCTCTCATTTATCACACTAAGTAACATTACTGCATCAGGGAATGCAACTCCTTTCATTGTCCTACTGATAAAATTCCAGCTTATTCTGTTGAATGCTTTCTCTGCATCAAGACCCACCAACAACAGCTGTATTTCCTTACATTCTGCTTCCATCTGGATCATCATTGTGCTGTTAATGTTGTCAAATGTTTGCCTCCCCTCCAGAAAACCACATTAATCCATATGTATAAATTTTGGCAACATATTTGGCATTCTTTTAGCCATTGTAGACATAGACAGTTTATAATCTTATTATAAACAAACTGGGCTAAAGTGCTCTAGCAGCAAAAACCAAACCAAAAACATCTAAAGCACTCGGGAAAAGACCACAACTCTTCTTAATGTAGTTTAAAGTACATGCTTAGAAAATAAAAAAAATATATAAAATCACCCCTTCGGGCCTCAGTATATATAAACATAAACGCTTCCTTAAACAAACTCACAGCATTTTCGTCTGCAATCAGACTTCTTCAGATGAAAATGCATACATAAAACAGAACTCCATTTAAATACTTTCTTGCTTAATTGATAGGGACATTTCATTGGTAGAAATCCTTATGACACAGTTTATAATCTTGGTTAAAACTGAAATGGGTCTATATGAAGCTGGATCTGATAGGTCTTTACCACTGTTAGATATTATAGCCACCACCGCTTTTTTTCCAGGACGTTGGTGGTTCCTCCCTTTTAAAATATTGTTAAACAAAACCATGTCTTTATCACTTTCTTCCTTCCTAGCTTCCAAACGTCCACAGGAATACCACCTACTTATAAGTATTGTTATAAAATCTGCAGCCAAAGGAGGTGCAGTAGTGGTGCTAGATTATTCTACATCTGTGGAAACTATGAATAATATGTTGTTAGATGAAACTACTTATACTCTTGTGAACATGAAAAAAGTGAGAGAGATTGTTAGTAATGTGAAGAATGATTTGTTTCATCTATTACAGACTAGCATTATTTCTAAGGATTTATATGATTACTTTATGGTAGATTTCCCTAAGATTCCTAATATATCAGGTCTACCTAAGAAACATAAATCTTTGGAAAAAACTCCTCTAAGGCCAGTAGTAAATGGCTCAGGATGGGTTAAAGAAACAATTTCTAAATGGATAGAAGGACAACTTAGACCTATGGTTAATAAGGCTGATTCTGTGTTAAGAGGCTCTTCAAAATTTTTACAACAATTAAGTGAATATATGGACAGCTTGAATTCAAATGCAAGATTTATTCTTGTGACCTTAGATGTAAAGAATCTCCTTACAGTCATTCCTAATGATATAGGGCTAAGGTACATATATTGCTTTAATGAAAGAGTGGCATATATGGACAAAAATTATGTTGAACGTATTTGCAGATTGTTGAGTATTGTACTTGAGAACAATGTGTTTGCCTTTAAACAGAAGTTTTATTTACAGCGTTGGGGTGTTGCCATGGGCACACCCTGCACTAACAGCTATGCAAACCTGGTTCTAGCTGAATGAGAGATGAGATACATTTTGACTGATGAAAATCCTTGGCTAGCACATATGGGTTTATATCACAGATTTGTGGATGATGTCTTCTTTTTGTTTAAAGGGGACACACAACAATCGAATGCTTTTGTTAATTATTTAGAGACAATCACCACATTTTTAAGATTTACTGTGCATTCATCAGTAGATTTTATAGAATTTTTGGATATTTTATTACAAGTGGATGAAAGGGGTAAAATAAGCACTTTGTTATACCATGCCAAGTCATGCTGGAAAAATGCTCTATTGGATAGGGGTAGCATGCACCCCCACCATATTTTTAAGAATGTCATGGATAATCAGCTTCTGAGAACTTCCCGACTTTGTAGTAAGGAAAGTGATTTTTTTACATCATGTAAATGTAACAGAGAATAATTTGTTAGAACGTGGTTACAAAAGTAGGGAAGTTAGGGAAGCATCAGAAAGGGTTAAGTCCATGAGAGATGGGAAATGTAGACCTTGGTATTCAAAGAATACTGGAGATTCAATTAATAAGGGACAGAGAAATATATGTAAGATTAGGATGTCCTTTACTTTTAGTACTGATTTTAAATATATAAAGAATATAATACAAAATAATTGGAAGATATTACTGTCTGATGACAGGATGAAAAATATCGTAGGTGATGTGCCAAACTTCAGCTACAAGAGAAATTGTAACTTAAAGAGTCTGTTATGTTATAGGTGGGTGATAAGAATAACATAGGTAAATTATATAGTGGCAAATCAGGTACATATCCATGTAAAAGATGTAAGGCATGCAGGTATATTACGACTGATAATGTGTTTGAGCATCCTGTTACTAAAAAGGATATATAAGTGTTCACACTATGTATGTTCCACTAAATATGTGATTTATATAGCAACCTGTTCAGAATGCACTTCTTTTTATGTTAGTAAAACCAATAGAATGTTAAAGGAACGTATTTTACAGGATATGGGTGATATACAGAGAAATGTGCAAAGAGGTGCAGTAACTCAACACATTAATGAATTTCCACAGCTTGATTTTAAATTTATGGCTTGGGATATTTACACTCCTGCACCTAGAGGTGGTGATATGAAGAATGCCACAGAAGTTAGAGAAACCCACTGGATAGCTGGTTTGAGAGCTGATGTTCCACCAGGCCTAAATGGTTTTGTACCTTTAAAACCTATTTTAAAGGCTAGAAAATGTTAATTGGTTAGAGGTTTTAATTAATGTAATTGTTTTTTCATGTGTATTTATATGCAGACTGATTTTATGTTTTTTGTATTGATCTGATGAAGTAGGCATCTCTGAAAGTGCATATCTGTTTACTGTTTATTGTTTATTAAATATATCTGCTTTGCCATGGTTGTTCCATTGTTGTTTCTCAAGTAAATTAATATATGTGCCCTCATTTCCTTTGTCCCTGATATTCTCCTGAATATCCATACTGAAATCCTTTCTTTATCCAATTAATTTTAACCATCTGACAGGGAACAATTGACCTAAATAGACAGCTGCAGACACAGGCACTATCTCGCCTAAATTTAAGTATATATATATATATATATATATATATATATATATATATATATATATATATACTAACACTAATACTGTTGCCTGTGCTCTCAGGAAACATTAACTTTTAGCCTTAAAGAAATCAGTGTTGTGGCTATATTTAGTTTGTCTTTCGGCTTTTCCCGGTTAGGGGTCGCCACAGCGGAACTCCGGTCCGCTAATGATTGGCAGTAGATTTTTACATGCTGGCTTGCCGGGCCTAACGCACAACCTTCAAAGAAGGAACGCCCATTCACGCATGTCGACACACAGAAGATGCTCTAACTGAGAATCGAACGGGCAACGTCTAACTGTGAAGTGACAATGCTATTGCAGCACCACCACCGCAGTCTAGTGTTGTGGCTATATACTGCCCTATAATCAGAAGTCTCCATGGAATCTTAAGAGAAAAAGAAAACCATGTAGCCCTCAGCTGCAGGCTCCTAAAGACATTCTGAACATTTATTGCTAAAGGAAAACTTTTCATTACATTCAGGGTTCTCTTACATACTTGTTTCCACTTAAAACTTGTTATTAGATTAAGCCGAGGGTCTTTAAGCTGAGGGTATTAATCTAGACATTCACGTTTGCAAAAGTAAGAGAGAACATATCAGCTCTACATATATTATGATCTGTGTACTTTTACATCCTCTCGCATATCCCACCTCAGCAACCTAAGATTACAGCCTGTTAACTTAATCATGCTTTTGACCAGCCTTTTTTCTTTTATCCGCTGTTAGGTGTGAGTGTGTGGGTATGTGCCTTCTGTGGAAGGTTGGACGCCGGGCTGGCAACTTGACACTGTAAAACCCCACTGCCAGTCTTTCTGCAGATCAGTGTTCCACTGTGGTGTCCCCTAACCAGGATAAGCCAAAAGGAGATGATGATACCTACATTTCCTAATACTAAAAAAGAGGAATGAAAGAAAAAAGGCATCTGTTTACTTTACTATCTTTACCACATACTACAATAACTAAACAAATAGAATTTATATCATGAAAAGTGTTATAGAAATACTACTAAGAACAGAAACTGCTTTACTTAAAGTTACCTTTTTGCTTGTTCTTCCCCTTAGTGTTCTTCCAAATATTAATGACATGAAGTGAGGAAAATGCTTTGCAATCCCACACAAAGTTAGCAAAAGTCCATTCTTTCTACTTTTTCTTGTGCAGCCATATTCCACAAATGCAATTGATGCTTTGTAATCTCTCATTTAATCACTATTTTCTGTGTTGCTGGTCTGCTTCCTGTTCATCTCCTTCTCACAGCTCTAGACTCCAGTTCAATTCCAAGGTACTCCCAATTCTTCTAGTCAACTTCTGTGCTTTTTTGAGCCTCTCAAGCATTTTCTTTTGAAATGTTGGAAAAGGTATTACTGGCAAAGTCTCCCTATGATCTTTATTATCAGAAGAATGAGAATCAGAGTCCCCTTCTGCTTGATAGCTCTTTTTGTGTTGGACAAATGTTTGTATTTCTTCCTTTGCTTGTTCTGCATCAAAAAAAAATTGACATTGATCTTTAAGGAAAAAATATTCTGAAGATACCAAGATACAGCAGTTTGCATCTCACACTTGCATTTCTACATCCCTTGATTTCTGGAATAAATTTGCTTCTCTTCTGCCTGGACTACAGTGAATAATCATTTTTAACAAGCACTCTATTGTCTCCAACTTTTAATATTTTCCCTTCTTCCACAGTTTTGTCAGGCTGAACTGTTTCTGCTGTAGACTATATCTTTACTAATACAAGTTTTGGCTGCTTTCTTTTGGCCAGGTTTGGAGCATACGTGCGATGTGCACTTTCAATTAACAAATCCTGCTGTGGAATACTAGTCCAGTTGCATATTTGTGCTATTATAATTTTTAATATAGTCTGATCCATCAAATTTTTTTTGAAATGGTAGAACACCTTAGGTTTCCTCAGTGAGCTCTGTCCTCTAATTCTGTCAGTTTTTGAAACATCTCTTCTTGAATAGTCTCATGCTTAGCCAGCCTTTTCTTCATTTTGAAGTATGATTTTTGCAGTATGATCAGTTCTTCTAAATATCCTTTTAAAGCTTCTTCCATTTTTTCTAGTCTTTTGTTATGAGGTAATGTACTCTTTCAATGTTTTGTTTATTTCAGTCAACTCTAAGCACATATGATTTATTTTTTCCACTGGTTTGAACTGCTTTATGTGAATATGTGCAGGATTCTTCTCAGTCACTATTTTCTCTTCACTTTTTGTAGTTGATTTTTTTTTCAGCCTCTCAAAATTTCTTCTTTGCTGGTATCCAGGCAGTGTACTTACTAACAGGTAACTGAGTTTATTAAAATTGCCAGAGTTCCTCTCCCTTATCTTTCAGTTTCTTTTTCTACACTGGAAATGCTGAAGTTAAGCTGCTGATCAATATGCAGCCATCTTGGATGTCTCTCTGTGCCATACCTTGATGTCATGTCCTTGGTACTGTCTTTGCTGCTACTTTTTCAGTGGCCTTGACAGTGTTGGTGACTTCAGTAATAGAGTTGTTGGTATTGATCTCAGTAATGATGTTGACTGGGTTGTTGGTGTTGTGTTTCCTATGTAGGGGCTGTCTGCCTTGTCTTACTAGAGAATGGAGTTGTGCCAAAAGTATTGTCCTCAGCACCATCAAAGGCCATGTCTATGTCTACGTTTTTCCAGAGGATCATTGCCATTCCCTTAATGCAGATGGGAGATGCATCATCTGTCGTGGCTGCTCCCCTAGACAGTGACCTGTCTGAGAGATTCAGCTCTTTTCATCAGCCCAAGGAATAGAGCAACACTGGAAGCCTCAAACTTACCTTTCAACAAAAATCCCAAGACACTTCTGGTTCTATGAAATATTTCTTCACCAAGTTCCAAATAAGTACATGTGCAAGATGAGCTTAATTGATTTCCCTGTGGAATCACTCAACCTAGGTACAGACCTATATGAACATTCTCTACAGTCCCCTCCTGAAGACCCCAGATTTGGGGAGATCCTAGAATTGGTATATCAGTAGGGTACTTGGACCACTGTTCTCCCTTTACCAATGAAGAAGTACTGTTTGAGGTTTTCAGGTCTGCATCTTAACTTCTTGGGTGGTCTCCCCTGATGACCTGATAACTGATGTGATGATGAAGAGAGCATATTGATAACCAGGCATTCTGGAGCCCATTTCCTGCAAGCCTGACTAAAGTTTGTGCCCATCCAAGGACAGACCACATTGGAGCAGGGAACCTTGCATCAGTTTTATTATTGTGGTGGCTACTACCAAGAAAGAACTTTCTAAAGAAAGCATTGTGGCTCATCCTTCGAATAAGGATTTGAAGATGATGGCTAGAACAGAAAAGCATGCATATGCCTTTGATACCTTTCCCTTCAGGTGTTGAACTACATTACCCATATAATAGGCCTAGTCATATCTGGAAGAACACGTCTTGATTCTCAAAGATGACCTCCTACTGTAGACAGCAGGAAACAATCAGAAGTGTCCACAGTACCGTATATTACTAACCTCATCATAAGATTTCTTCACAAAGCAGCAGATGTAGCAGTTAGAACAGCAGTCTCTGGCACCGCAAAGCACGGACATGTTTGGCTGCATCTCTGCAATTCTGTGGACAATTTTAAGTCATCCATTGTAAATTCCCATTACAATGAGACCTCACTGTTTGGTCCCAACTTTAAAGAGATATTGCTGAAAAGTAAGCAAGAAGGCAAAACTCTGTGCTTCTAGAGTCCACTTTGAGACCCCTCATAGGTTCTTTTTACAGGAAATAAAAGGGTAACAAGGTGCTCTTGTTTAAAAATTCCCAATGTCTGCATTCTTCAAATTGTTTTTCAGACATGGCCTCCCATGGCAGGGGTGCTGCACTTCAACAGATATTACCACAGAAGCAGAGGAGTTTGCAGAGTCAAGGATAAAGGGATCCTTTCTCCAGCAAACCACCTCAACATCCATGAGAACGTGCTGAACTGCTCCAGTCTGGAAGCAGTCAGGGTTTGACTTCTCTTTACCTGCATTTTTGTTGGCCATCATGTAGGACAACTGAGTGAAGAGCATCATCTCCTCAGTCTACACCATTCTCTTCATAACAACTCCAAGACAATCATCCCTGCATTTCCACATATGCCATCCTTTTCAAAGAGAGGAGCAGCTCAAGGTGGCATCTACTGCATAATTTTTTTAGCCTTATGGAAATCAAAGGATCTCAGACCCATATAATATTTGAGCAACTTAAACCTCTGTGTCAAGAAGACAACATTCTGGATCATCACAGTGCAATCCATCCTTCCATGTCGTCTGGAAGGACAGTTGATGTATTTGATACCTCTTGATGATGTTAACCACGACATATAAATTGTGAAGCCATCCAGAAGGTATTCTGCCTCCATCTTGGAGCCAATCACTGCCAGTTCTGATCTCTGCCCTTCTGTCTCACCAAAACCCCTTTTAGTGTTCACCAAGTGCAAGGCAGTAGTCATAGTTTGCTTAAGGCTAAAAGGAATTTTGAGTGTTTATGTACCGAGACATTTGGCTTCTCGCTATCAAAACAAGAGAAATGTATTCTTAGCAAGAAACTACTTGTTTTGTTTGTGTTTGTCCCTGGGCAGTTCAGTAAATCTCAAGTAATTCAAACAGGAGCCTTCTCAAATCATAAATTTCATTGGATGCCATCTGGACATAACCTTATAAATTGCAGAATTACAAACCAGCAGACTTCTGTCCCTCAGGTTCATTATATCAGAACCTCTTGAGATGACATTTTCTCCAGCTTCCCATGTGTGACAGGTATTAGGTAGGCATGATGGCATCTTCCATAACGCTAGTTCCACAAATCCCAGATGAAGAAGAGAATAAATGATTTCTAGGAATTATTTCTAGCAAAAAGACAGAAAAAAAACAGTATGCTTTGAAGGTAGAAAAACAGCTCATTTTTTTGGGTTTTGTAAAGTGAACCCTGAATAAGAGATGTTCATTAGCATTGCTAGTTACTAACTACTGAATTAGGGCTGGAAATCCTCCCATGAGTGGATTCTGATTACTTTTATTCTGTCAAAATTTCTTCTTTGTAAGACATACACTTACAGATTAATTCAACAAAAACTCTTCAGTAGAATCAGAAAATTGATAAGCTACTTAACAGCAAAAAGACACTGCTTAGATTTCAAAAAACAAAATATCTAAGATCTCAGATTAAGTACAGAGTAAAGAAAGTACTGAAGTACCTTACTTTTCAAGCCTTCTAGATCTAATTACAAACCCTGAAGGCTCAAAGGAATAAGATGTTTCCATATATTTTAATGCTGCTATCAGCAAAAAAAAAAAATAATAATAAAATATATATATATATATATATATATATATATATATATATATATATATATATTTACAAATAATTACTATATAATTACAGCATTCCTACTAAATTCCATCTCAAATTTTAATACATTCTCTGCAGAGATATTACAACTTGTTTCTGATACATTTTTATAACACCGTATTATAAATATAACTTACATATATCATTTGTTTATCCATGACACATTTTTATAAACACCATACTATGAGATGTAACTTTCATATATCATGTCTTTATCTCTGTCAGGAAAACAGAATCTGGATAATGTCATAGTCATTTTTTTTTAATCTCCATTTTACATCTTAATAACCTGTACCACTTTTCTTTAAACACCTCTACCATATACAATCACTACCGTCTTCTTTTAAAAATCCATTACTTTCAATATACTTATCACAATGTCATTTGTGATACTTCAGTCCTTCAAATGCTCTCACCAGGTAAACAAACTTTACCTATTATATTGCCCTAAGACAATATGTGCTGTATTTCCCTCTATTCCCACCCAGTGTAAGCCTTTCTCATAATCACTCTTTTTCCTGCCAATTCACTTCATATTATTTGTTCAGTAATCAACTCACTGGTATCCTTTTAATTTCCAAATTGAAAATTCAATGGTATCCTTTTAGTTTCCACTTTTAAATGTCGCTAGTATTCTTTTAGTTTCCACATTTAAAGTTCACTTGGTCTTGCTCCACCCTTTCATACATCACTAATCAAGTTTTCAGTGACTAAGTCATTAATATACTTTTTATTTTATATTCACATCTAAAATCCACTGAGTCTTACCACCAGATACACCATTCCTGGTATTCTGTTTACTTTGTATTTCAGCCTATTTCATGCCCATGCTGGACCACATTCATTCCTGCTAACTCTCATCAGCATCCCAGCAGGAGCAAAGGAGACAGTGATGCCCTATATTTAATATTTTCTAAATACTTAACATCGTTTCTCAGTCCATAGAGCACAGCAAACATCACTGAAAATGCATCAGTTTTCTTATTTCTCCAGGATGCAACTAACAATATCCATTTTTCTCTTTCACTACACTTGCACATTGCCTGAAGCACCAAACAACCCAACCACAATATAGTTATCACCATTAGCACATAATTCCATGTAGTAGTTATTCTATCATTTAATATTCTCCTTTTATCATTTCATATTCTCATTCATTCTCCAATCTTCCCCTTATACTTCAACCCTTAATATCCCATGTTATTTCTGGCCAACTGTCTTTTTCATCCCATTGTTTACCCATAGTTGGTACTGTGTACAATCTAAATTATTTATAATGAGCAAACAAAAATAACAACATATGTTTGCAATGTTCACAATGAAGTTATTACCACAGCAATTATCCATAAGTAAATCTTTGAGTTAGCAGGAATGAAAAGTGATTATGAGGAAAAAGCACTCAGTTAGTCATGGTGGGTAATACAGCACATATTTTTTATGTCCCTTTATTTGAATTAAACCTATTATATTATATCACAGGCTTCTAAAGGACATATTTATTAATTATCAGGAATATATATATATATATATATATATATATATATATATATATATATATATATATATATATATATATATATATATATATACACACACACACACACACATATATATATCTTGCAAACTTAAAATGTTAATATTGATTAACTTTTAGTTATGTACTCACCATAACTTCAGATGTTTGGGATCCATCTCGCCTACATTCTGACTGATGGGTTCGGAGCCGATCCCTCGGCTCCGACTCGGCACGCTTATGCCAAAGAGCGAAGTCTGTTATTGGCTGAGCTTACTATATCCCAGGATGCACCACTGCCAATCCCCCAGATCTAGTTTGTCCGCATACATGCACACATGCAAGCACTGTTTATATAACATCGTCAGAAGAAACAAGATAAAACAGTAGAACTCAAAACCGTTCAATCTCTTCTGATCTCCAAGGCCGGGGGAAGGAGGGTGGGTATAGGAATGTCGAGATGGATCCCAAACATCTGAAGTTATGGTGAGTACATAACTAAAAGATGTTATGTGATCCTATCTCGCCTACATTCTGACTGATGGGACAGCGCCCCTAGCACCTGAATCCTGGGTGGCTCACTGGAAAACACTCCTGAGTACCGTAGAACCAAATGATGCTCGCCTTTAGATGCCACATCCAATTTATAGTGGGAAATGAAAGTGTGCGGATTGGACCAAGTAGCCGCAGCACAAATCTCAGAAATAGCGAGCTTGGAATGAAAAGCTATAGAAGTAGCCATAGCTCTGGTAGAGTGAGCTTTGATAGATGTTGTAAGTTGCTTATTTGAAGAGGAATAAGCCTGAGTTATACAATCTCTAATCCATTTGGAGATAGTAGCTTTTGTGATGGTTTTACCCAATTTATTGTCTGAGAAGGACACAAACAACTGGTCTGATTTACGAATTTGCTGAGTCCTGTCTAGATAGAAGCGCAATTGTCTGTGAACATCCAATTTATGGAGAGTGTATTCTGCTTCATTGGAGAATTTTGGGAAGAAAACTGGTAGCTCTAGAGATTGTTGGAGACAGAGATTAGAACAGACCTTTGGGACAAAGGATGGGTTAGGCCTAAGTGATACTCTATCCTTGTGAAAAATCAAGTACGGTGGTTTGATAGATAGGGCTTGAAGCTCTGAAACTCTTCTTGCAGAGGTAATTGCAACTAAGAAGGCAGTTTTCCAAGACAGATATTTTAACTCACATGTAGCAGCCGGTTCGAAAGGGGAAGATGTTAATGCACGAAGCACCAAATCAAGATCCCACGGAGGTGCAGGATGAAAAACTGAGGGTCTTAACAGCCCCGCACCTTTAATGAAAGTTTTGCATAATCTGCTGCTCATCAACGGTGGATCCATGGATTCGTGAAATTTAGAGATAGCTGCCAGTTGGACTTTAATAGTAGAGACTGAAGATCCTTGATTAAACAAGGATGTTAAAAATTTCAAAACCTCTGGGATCGGGGCAGTGATAGGGTCTAAGCCCCTGAGTTGAGCCCAGATAGCAAACCTCTTCCACTTACTGAGGTACAATTTCTTAGTGGTGGGTTTGTGGGCCGAAGATAAAATGTGAATAACTTCCGGGTCTAAGGTGTGATTTCTGACTAAAGTCGGAAGTGGAGGAACCAAGCTGTCAACTTTAAAGTGTGAAGGGACTGGCGTTGTCATCCCGACTGATGAATTAGCAGATCCGGAGTTAGATCTAAAACCCAAGGATCGTCCACCGCATGTTTCTTCAGGTAGGGAAACCATACCTGACGAGGCCAGTGCGGAGCAATTAGTATCATTGTGGACCCCAATTGAGAAGCTTTCTGAATGACTTTGGAGAGAAGTGGAATCGGAGGAAAGGCATAAAGCAGCCCTGTTGGCCAAGGTTGTGCTAGAGCATCCATAGCTGCTTCCCCCTGATGTGGAGTCAAGGAGAAGAACCTTTTGCACTTTGTGTTTTGTGGTGTTGCAAACAGGTCGCAGCACGGTGTCCCCCATCTCCTGAAAACCTGAGCTGCTACTGTTTCGTTCAGGGACCACTCGTGAGGAGAGAGAATCGTCCTGCTTAATCTGTCTGCCAATATATTGGATTTCCCCGGAATGTGGGTCGCTACCAAGAAACGGCTGGTAGCTACAGCCCATTCCCACACCCTCATGGCCTCTCTGCAAAGGGGGTAAGATCTGGTCCCTCCTTGTTTGTTTAGATACCAGACCACCGACATGTTGTCTGTGTGGATAGCGATAATGCCCTGAGGGAGAAACTTGTGGAGGGCCTGTAGGGACAGAAGTACAGCCCTCATCTCCAATACATTGATGTGGAGAAAGGTTTTGTCTGGAAGCCAGGAACCCTGAACTAACCTGCCCAGACAATGCCCCCCCCCACCCTGTCCGGGAGGCATCTGTCGTCAGGGTGACCACCGGAGGGGGGATAACAAAAGGACTTCCCTGATTCAGATTGGACGGCTGAAGCCACCAGCGAAGGTCCCGTTTGCACCTTTCTGTAATCATAATGGGGTGATTGAGGGGAAGATCCTGAAAGGACCATTGAGTCGATAATAGCCACTGAAGAATCCTCATGTGCAATCTTGCCAGAGGAACTAGGAGAACCGTGGCAGACATCGAACCTAAAAGTTGCAGGACCATCCTGGCTGGGGCCTTGGATCTTGAAAGCAGGGCTTGAACTTGGCCTTGTAAAGTTTGAATCCTTTCGGTAGGAAGAAAAACGCGCATCAATTTTGAGTCTATCTCTGCTCCTATGAACCTTATGCGCTGAGATGGCAGCAAGACAGACTTTGACCAATTGAATGTAATTCCCAGGGTAGAACCCAGGGAAATGGTGGCTTTGAGGTTGTCCATTAGTAGATGACTGGTGGTGGCAGTCAGGAGCCAGTCGTCCAGATAGGGAAACACTTGGAATCCAAGACTCCTCAGGTGAGCAGTTACTACTGCCAAACACTTGGTGAACACCCTGGGGGCTGTGGTGAGACCAAAGGGCAGTGCACAAAATTGGAAATGACTGTCTCCCAGGCTGAAGCGCAGATACTTCCTGGACGCCAGATGTATCGGTATGTGATAATAGGCGTCCTTGAGATCTATGGAGCACATCCAAACATCCTTCTCCAACAATGGGAGAATGGATTGTAACGTGACCATTCGAATTTGGATTTCGTGACGGATTGGTTTAGTCTGCTGAGATCCAATATTGGTCTCAGGTCCCCTGTCTTTTTTGGCACTAAAAAGAACCTTGAGTAATTTCCGGATCCGATCTGGTCTGTGGGGACCGGTTGGATGACTCCTTTTCTAGCAGCTTTAAAGCTTCTGCGGCTGCAATTTCCCTTTGACTGGGTGGTGGGTCCGGGATTTTTTGGACGGTGGGGGTGAGTGTGTGAAGGGAATGGTGTAACCTCCGGCAATAATCCCAAGCACCCATCTGTCCTGAGTGATAGACTCCCAGGCTTTTAGGTGCTTGGCAAAACGGCACCCGACTGGCTCCGGAGCAGCACAGCCGGGCAATCCCTCATGAAGTGTGGGAGGCTGAAGAGCCACGAAAGGACTCACGGTCTCCAGAATTGCGGGGCCCTCTGCCGCCTCTGGGACGGCGTCTCCCAGAAAAATTTCCCGTCCTCTGCCTCTGGAAGGGGAATCTTCCTGCTGTTGAGGGAAAAACTTACGTGATTTGCGGAACCACATCTTCCCTCCTCCTTTAGCCTTGGGATAAGGCCGAAAGGGAGTGGAATAACGTGCACCTACGGCAGATAAAGTTTTTCCTTCTTGCTCACAGCGGGTAAGAATGTCTTTAACCTTAGGTCCAAACAAAGAGGACCCATCAAAGGAGCGTCGGCGAAGGAAGACTTGAAGGCCTCCGCAAAATGACACAAACGGAGCCAGGCTTGTCTCCGTAGAGCCACGCCTGTGCCTGCCACTCTACCTGCCCCTTCGGCCGCATATGAAATGAGCCTCATGGACGAGTTAGAAATTGAAGTAAGGATAGCCAACTGAGAGCTAACCGACTGGGCTAGCTGCTCAGGTAGGTTACCCGAGAGGGAATCTGACAGCTCCTTGACCAGATCCCTCTGAAGCCTGGTAAAATGTGCCAAATAATTCAGGGACCTTAAAGTAAAGGCCGCTGAAGTCAGGGTGCGCTTCCGCATCGTCCATGCTCCTAGACTCCTTATTAGGAGGATGGACGGACGTTGAAGCCTCTGCCACATCCTGTTGTGTAGCAGATGCCACTACCATGGCATCTACAGCCACGCCTTTAGTCAGGAACTCCTTCTCGGGTGGGGCAGACAAAAATTTGTTAGGACGAGAAGGCACTGGTTCCACGGTATCTGGATGTTCCCACGCCCTCCGACAAACCAAATCCAGGAGCTCGTCGAAGGGCGGAGACACCCAGGAGGCAGAGGGCTGAGCCCCAAAGGCCTTGAGAAGCACTGACTCATCAGCAGAGGGGGGTTTGGATATCCAGCCGCCTCGTTGTTTGAGGATCTCTAAAATGTCTGCAAACGAGACATCATCCGAGGACGACTTCGGGGACCCCTCCGCATCATCAAGATCAGTGTCCGATGTAATAGACTCGGGAGAGTCCACGTGCTTCCTCTTGCACGATCTCTTCCTTGGGGCTCCTCTGAAGACAACTCAAGAACCCTCAGGAGGAGGGGAACCCCCAATGGGGGTAACCTCAGGCCCAGGGGCTCCGCTGCCTAAGGACAGGGGAACTGCCAAAGACCCAGTCTCCACGCCCAGGGAAGGTGCCGGTAAAGCCGGAGAGATGGCCGAAGAAGACTTGGCCAAGGCACTCCTCATAGCTCTGAAAGCCGGACCCCAGAATCCTGGGAGTGTCCGGTCCCCGGAGCCATGATAGCAGACGGAAGTCCCACAGCCGGCACCGAGAGGGAGGCTCGGAACCGACAGCATAGGTCCCAAACATCACCCCGGTCCAGCCGAAGAAGTCCGTGTACCAAACTCGGACCCGAAGGCCGGGTTGGAGTAAGGGTCGGAGCCGACCCTAAGACCTCCACCGGCTCCAACAGCACCTGCTCCGACGGAGCCCAAGCGGTCGGAGGAGGAATGGCAATGACATGGGCATGGGTCGCCGGCTCAAGCCAACTGGGTCGGAACCGAAACAAATTTTTGAAAGACTGGGGTCTGGAACAGTCTTTGGAGCACCCTGTCTATGTCCGAATCTGACATCCTCGATGACCTAGAGGATACTGAACGGGTTCGAGATAGCCTCTCCAACGGCCCCAAAGGGCTAGGGGACCGGCTCCGAGGCGACTCGATGACTATCGGCGCCGAAGGAATACCCAAACTAGTTTCCATCGGTGCCGAGGAGGGCTTCGCGCCGAGGAGGAAGTGTCTGAGCGATAACCTTCATCGGCTCCGATACCAGTGGAGCCGACGGTGACCCGCCTCGATGCCCCAGCCATTGGCTCAAGCCAGAGGAGTCGAGACAGGTGGCATCGAGGCAGACTGTTCGCCTCGGCTCCGAAGTCCTTGGAGCCGAAGGAGAAACCTGCCTATGTCTTTTGGCGGTCGGATCCGACGGACTGGTCGGAGCCGACGCCCTTTTCTTTTTAGCAGGAGAAGGAGAGGATGCTAAAGCTTCTTCAAAGGAGGGTTTTATAAGGCCTTTTAATATGAGTTTATTTTTCCTCTCTTGGAGGACCCTCGAGGAAAAAGCGTGACACACGCTGCAGGACTCCTGCAAATGTTTTGCACCCAAACAATAAACACAGAGAGAGTGGTCATCTGTAATAGACATCTTAAAGTTGCACTTGGTGCACTTTTTAAAGCCTGAAGGCCTAGGAACCTGAGGCATTCCGGTAAATTATACAGTGAACTAGTCAAAACAGTACAAACACTGTAATTATGACAGAAAAAGAAATTCTCTGCTTTGTCCTTCTTTTTTAAAGAAAAAGAAACTATCAGCAGTATAAAGGATCCGAGATCCCTAAACAGAACAGAAGTCACCTAACAACTAAAAAGACCGGGAAAGGCCTTTCCACACAAGAGGTACTCCTGGTCAATCAACACTCACAACACAAGAATTTACCAAGTAAATTTCACCAAACGCACTCTAAACACAATATAGCTGTTAAAACAGCTTTTAGTTGAAGAATAAAGAAATAAAGATATAGTAAGCTCAGCCAATAAGAGACTTCGCTCTTTGGCATAAGCGTGCCGAGTCGGAGCCGAGGGATCGGCTCCGAACCCATCAGTCAGAATGTAGGCGAGATAGGATCACATAACATCTATAGGTTTTATAAAGCAGCACTTGTAATCCCTCCCTCAAAAGGGAAAACACTTCTTATCAAAGAATAAGGGACTTTTTATTAACAATTTAAAATATTATTTTCTCTTCTTATGGTAGCTCAGTTGGCATAGAGGGTAAAGGCTCTGACTACATAAAAGGTGCCCCATGTTCAGTTAGGGGCATGGGTACCTGCTGGAGTAGAGTGGGGTGGGTCGGCATACATATCTTGAGCGGATGGATCTAGAACAGGCTCATCCAGTGCAACAGTCCCTAAAAGCAAGGAGCACAACATTTGGGGGTAGTCCTGGGGTACAAGCTTAGCTTATCAAGCTGTTAATGCTGTGTTTCCCCAATTAGTAGGTGCATATAAGTGTGCACATATATGAGGAGGAGTAGTAGCTTTCTTACTGATATTGGTAGCATGCCTCCCACCCCAACAGGCATGGCTAGGGCTTATAAGAAAAACAGTCTAATTGCCAGAATACACACAAAGGCACATGCATCCCCTGCTGCTGCCTGCATGATGCCCCCCTTGGTTTGGGGAGGCTTTATTGTCACCAGGCATGGGATGCAGAAAGTATACAAAATGTTCTCTTCTTGTACATGATTTTCATCTCAGATTCAGTATTTTAATTTGCCATACAGTGCCATACCACCACACATATCTGAAAAATGTTACCTCCTTTTAATACAACCCTTATTTAAAATAACTTTAACAAGACAACTAAACATTTTTTTGGGGACATTTACAACACTATCCTTCATTCCACTTTTAGTTTACCTATTGATCCTCCTTTGAAAAAAAAAATGTCATTGCAAAAATAAAGGTCCCTTTTTGACTCATACTTTTCAAAATAATCTCTTCTTTTAGTACACAGTTTTTATTATGGAGTCAACAAATTTTTAATATGCATAAAAACAGCTTGTCAAAAGATTTTAAACTTACCGGGTTTTAGCTCCTAAAGTCAGGAAGACATAGTCTGTATCATTTTTTTTTATTCTAAAGGAACATTTAGTCAAACCAAGGAGATCATTATACCACATTTTACCTTACTGATCTGGTTTATGATTGAATGCAGTACTGCACTGTGTAGTCTTCAAAAAGGCCATATGAAAAAGTATTGACTCATTACCAAAAAAAATCATAGGGATGGAAAATCTGAACTACTCAGAATAGATATCAAGAATTGGTTTTATGCTTTCTTTCTTATAGCCAACTTACAGATTAACCTTAAAACAGTGCCTGTACCAACTAGATTGCTAACCTTGTACAACAGTGCACAGGACAGTTGAATGAAAGGAGATGATCTTGAAATGGTCTGCAGGGTGAAGTCTGAACTGGTTCCTGACAGTATATTTCTGGAATACAGCTCTAGGGGAGTTAGCACCAGATTAAAGAACATATTCCTTAAATAAATATCAATGGAATAAAAACTTTAAAATGTGTGTGTGTGTGTGTGTGTGTGTGTGTGTGTGTGTGTGTGTGTGTGTGTGTGTGTGTGTGTGTGTGTGTGTATTACAATGGCCTTCAAGATTATGGAACACCTAAGAACAATGAGGTGAGCAACCTATCATGTTTATTAACAGATTGTACTGTTTGGAGTCCTTTGAATAGCCACAAACAGAAAAAATGAAATATCACGTGATCTGTCTGTAATCTGAGTTGACTTTGCTTAAGTGAGTTTGTGTTAGCTTTTGAAGGAACACACTCTGACAAGCAGTGGGAACTCTCATAGTCCTGCCTTGTTACAAAATGCATTAAATAACAGCATGTTATATATACCAATTCATTTTACCATGAGATACGTATTTATTTGTTAAGGTAACATATATTCTGCTGAATACCATACTGCCTGGGACATGTTGGTAGTGCAGCCAAAGATGTCGGTTTAGCCACGCACATAGCTTACAAGCGGTGATTATTTTTCACTGGGTCAATAAAAATTATCAAATGTGCTAACCTAGTACCCAAAAAATGAATAGAAAAGAGTACAAGTTCAACAGCAAAGAAAATAAATGTATGGCAGCTATACTACCAACTTATCAACTAAGGGCTTCTAAAATAATTATTTTAATATATGTGCTACATCTTTAATTTTCTAGTTATTTATTTTATTTTTTTTTATATTTTATTTCAGTTTGATCACCAGGGAAGTCCACTGGGCCATGAAGAGCCCGTTTGCAATGGAGGCCCGGGAGAAAAGCTCCAAGAAAAAAAGAAACAATTAATACAGAACACACATGATGTAATATAGACATTGTTAACGAGAAAAATACAGCATGATACATATAAGCATATAATCATTGAACATTGTAAATTAAGCATACAAGTACTTATAGCAGTACTACATACAAGATCATAGTGTTTTTTTTTTTTTTTTTTGACAATATGGAATAGGTCACCCCATAATATGGGAAAAGTCATCCCAGGTGCCGTAGGAGAATTGTCAAGGTGAGGGTAGGAAGAATGAGTTTTTGTCAATTGTGGAGTTTCTGGAAGGAGTAAAAATCATTAGTTTAGTTTGTTAGCGTTTAGGGCAAGGTGATTGAATTGCATCCAAGATTCTGTTTTGGAGAAGGCTGCTTGGGTTTCTAATAGGCGTTTGGAGGGGGAGTAAGCTGAGCAGATGATAGTGGAGTCATCTCCATACTGGATTAGTGAGGATTCAGGGATGGATTGGTGGAAGATGTTGATAAATATGTCGAAGAGTAGAGGACCAAGAACAGAACCTTGGGGTATGCCTGTGGGTGCAGGTAGGAAGGGAGAGTTTGATGATTTCCATTGGACAGGTTGTTGGTGATCATACAGGTAGCTAGAGAACCATGCTATGGTGGTAGGAGAGAGATGTAGGGCATAGAGTTGGGATATGAGTAAGGGGTGGGAGACGGTGTCAAAGGCCTTTGAGAGCTATAGAAACAGTGTAGATATGAATTTGCCAGAGTCGTGTGCTAGGCTAATGGTTTCAAGAAAGGAAAGGGGGGCAGTCATGGTATTGTGGCTGGGGCGGAAGCCGTATTGAGTAGGGGAGAAGAGATTGCTATGGGTTAGGTATGGCGTGAGTTGTAAATGGATAGTTTTTTCTAGTATTTTAGAAAATGGGAAAAGGACGGCAGTAGGTCTAAAATTGGTAGTGTCTGTGTTTTTGCCTCCTTTGTGGAGTGGGATGATGTAAGCATGGTGCCAGATAGATTGGACGTAGGATTCTTGTATGGATCTATTTATAAGAATAGAGATGGGATAGGCTATGCTGTCTGTGGATAGTTTGAGGAAAGTTGTTGGTAGATTATCAGGTGCATTGCGACAGGGTTTGAGCTGGAGGAGATGTCTTTTTATTGTGCATGTGGGGATGGGTTTTAGGCTGAAAGCCGAGGAGGTTGGTAAGTGATCAGAAGGATGGGGGGCAGGAGAGGATAGGGTTGGAGGGGGTGTGGGAAAGAGGAGGATAGTTTTGCAATACAGTCCATGAAGAACAAGTTGAATTGGGTGGCTGTTTCAAGGTCAGTAAGGTTGGGGTGTGGACAGGGGTTTTCTTTATTACCAGGGTGGAGGATGGAGGAGATGGAGTCCCTGAATTTTTTAGGATTGGATGAGTGCACAGATTGAAGCTTGCAGTAGTAGGCTTTGCGGTCTTTTGTTATTAGTTTTTTTGTGGAGTTTTAGAGTTGCTTAAATTCCAGGATTGAGTTAGAGTTTTTTTATTTCTGATATTCCTTCCATTTTTTGTCTCTTTGATGCATGGTTAGTTTTCTTTCTTTTGATAGCTAGGGGCAGGGATTGGTTTTGACGCATTTGGTTCTAAGGGGGGGCTTGCTGGTTTAGTAGGTTTAGGAATGAGTGGTTGAAATAAGATACAGCACTGTCTAGTGGAAGGGTTTTTAGAGGGGTCCAGTCAGTATGCTTTAGACATTCTGAGAAAGTTAGTGGATTGAAAAAGGAGAAGTTGTGGGTTTTAATGTAGTAATGCTGATGTTATGTGGTCCAATATCGCCTACATTCTTACCTGTGGGTTTGGAGCCGAATGTTGGCTCTGACTCAGCCATACTTTTTTAGCTCAAAGTCTTTCTATTGGCTGGGCTAAGATGGTATCCCATGCTGCACTGCTGTCTATCCCCAGATCTTGTTTGCCGCTCGTGTAGCTCGGACGTGGTCTCACTCTTGGCTGTGGCTAAGTACCCTTTTTCTTCTTTATCAGAGAAGTTTTTTTCACAAAAGCTATTTTAATAGCTATTGCATGTGTTCTTGTCTGTATTGTGGAAAAGTTGTGTTTTTGATTGTTTTTTTCTGTGGTATCCCACTAGCTGTTTCCAACGGGCTAGGCCTGTTTCAGTTAGAGGACCTAGTCTGTTCCCTTGCTTTCCTTGTGTTATAAAAGTTTCCCGGGACTAAAACCATTTAAATTAGAGGAATAAGTTCTTCCCCACTTGTGTTTGTGTCTGAGGATCGTTTAACTTAGAGATCTTGTAGTGTTCTGTTTGTTGTAGGCTTTTTCCCACCTTGTGACTGACCATTGGTCGATTTATTCAGTGGTTAATTGTTGTTGGTTAACTATGTCCAAAGATAGTAAGGAGCACAAGCCCTAGGGCTTCAAGAAATGTTCTAGGTGCAGTTATAAAATGTCCATTACTGATGGACACTCTGTCTGTGTGTATTGTCTGGGAGCGATTCATCTCCAGGAGTCGTGCAATTTCTGTCATGCCTTTAGTCCATGAGTTCTTCAGGAAAGGAAGAATAAATTGATTTTGAAGGGACTTCTGAAACCCTCCTTCAAAGAGGGTCTGGAGAGTGCTTCCAGCTCTAAGGCAAAATCCTCAAAAACAAAAAAGAGATCTCTAGCTCCATCAGTCTCCTTGAAGCCACCAGAGAAAATAGCAAAGTCTGCTTCGACATCCTCGGCTCCATTGTCCTCAGGGCCGCAGGAAGTGTCAGTTGTTATGGAACCTGCTTCGGCTCCAATCTTCTTGGAACCTGGTTGGAGCTGATCCCCTAGCTTTAGGCCAGTATCACCTCCTCGCAGGTCCCCTTCAGAGAGGAGATCTCGATCTCCTTCTCTATCCTCCAAATCTTCCAGGACCTTATCAGATGTGGACATCGACAGAGTGGTGCAGAGACTTCTTCAGTCACCGGTACTGGCAAAATTGTTCTCAGCTCCGACCCAGTCGGCTCCAGAGCCGGTCCCTCAACCTGCTTTGATACTTCCTCCTCCAAGCACATCTTAGCTTTAGGAGCCGGAGTGCTCGGCTCCATGTGATGTCCCTAGGTCGGTTCCGACAGTCCCTCCTGGCTTATCAGTGCCGGCGTCAGCTCCGACCCTGTCGGCGCCATCCACGGGGTTCAGGACTCAGGATTCCTCGGTTGGACCCGAGGGAAAGGCTTCGGGGCACCTCTCAGCTCCTAGTCTCCCTCTTGGTGCTTTGGCGTGGGGAAGTCTGACTCCTGTCTTGGCTTCAGAGGCTGGTCATTCTTCAGACTCGGGAGGACCAGCCTTCGAGGCCTTGTGAGCAAGCTGGCCAGGTCATCAGCAGCATCATGTGGGTCGGTCATTCTGTCCCCTACTACACCGGGGCAGGTCTCTGATTGCCATCTATCTCTAGACAGCGGAGCCCCAAGTCCTCAGGGTACACCCACGAGTGCTCCCCACATTTCTGAGGGCCCCTCAGAGTTTTTGCCTGAGGAGCCACCCAGAAAGAAGACGTGCAAGCGGAAGCACATAGATTCCCAGGATGAGTCTCTCACATCAGACACTGACCTCGAGGAATCGGAGGGGTACCCTAAGTCATCCTCTGAGGATGTTTCTTTCTCTGACATCCTAGAGATTTTGAAACAAAGAGGTGACTGGCCATCCAAAGTCCCCTCTGAGGAGGAGTTGGTCTTCCTGAAGGCCTTTGGTGCTCAGCCCTCCGCCTCCTGGGTATCTCCACTCTTCGACGAACTTCTGGATTTGGTTTGTCGAAGGGTGTGGGAAACCCCTGACTCTGTGGAACCAGTCCCCAGAAGACCCAATAAATTTTTGTCTGCTCCTCCTGATAAGGAATTTCTGTCCAAGGGAGTCCCTGTGAATGCCATGGTGGTGGCAGCTGCCACCCAGAAGGAATTAGCTGAGACTTCTTCCACCATCCATCCCCCTAACAAGGAGTCTAGGACCATGGACTGGTACGAGAAGTGTACGTTTTCTTCAGCGACCTTTACCTTACGGTCACTGAATTATTTATCACACTTTACATGGCTCCAGAGAGATCTCCTCAAGGAGCTTGGAAATACTCTCATGGGTAACGTTTCTCAGGCGGTGGCCTAGACGGTCAATGCTCAGATGTCTACCCTCAATTCCATTGCAAACTCCTGCATGAGGCTAATCTCCTATGCAGCCAAGGGAGCGAGTAGGGCAGCAAGTTCAGGAGATGCTCTTAGGAGGCAGGCCTGGATGCGCCTTTGTCATTTTGCGGAGGCCTTCAAGTCTTCATTCACCGACAACCCTTTTGATGGGTCTTCTTTGTTCGGAACCAAGGTGAAAGACACTCTCACTAGGTGTGAGCAGAAGGGAAAAAACTCTGTCTGCTGTAGGAGTTTGTTTTTCACTTCCCGCTAGGCCTTATCCCAAGGCCCAGAGGGGTGGCAAAATGTGGTTCAAGAAATCACAGAGGTTTTTTCCCAGTGCACAAGGTGAGCCCCCCTCCAGAGGCAGGGGAGGGATGGTTATTCAGGGAGACTCCATCCTAGGAGCAGAGGAGGCCCCCACAACTCGGAAGACCGCTATTCTTTTTGTGATTCTCCCTACCGCCGCTCCTGATAGGAGACCCGACTGTGCGTTTCCGGAGCCAGTTAGGGGTCAAATTTCATTATACCCAGAGGCCTGGCAAGACATCACCCAGAACCAATGGGTTCTACGAATAATTTCCGGAGGATATGTCATCCCCTTCTCATTCAATCCCCCTCCAATCAAGAAAATCCCGGATGTTCCACCCAGTCAAAGGGATTATGCAGCTTCAGAAGTTTCAAAGCTGCTAGAAAAAGGAGCCATCCAACATGTCCCCTCAGACCAGATCGGATTAGGGACTTACTCCAGATTCTTTTTGGTGCCGAAAAGGACAGGGGACCTTAGACCCATATTGGATCTTAGTCAATTGAACACCCATGTGCAAAAGTCCAAGTTCCGAATGGTCACATTGCAGTCTATTCTCCCATTCTTGGGAAAAGAAATGTGGATGTGCTCCATCGACCTCAAGGATGCTTACTACCACATAAAGATGGACAGGGCATCCAGACGTCACCTATGCTTCCGGCTGGAAGCCAGTCATTTTCAGTTTCGAGCCCTGCCCTTTGGTCTCACCACAGTCCCCAGGATGTTTACCAAATGCATGGCAGTGGTGACTGCTAATTTGAGATGTCAGAGATTCCAAGTGTTTCAGTATCTGGACGACTGGCTCCTTACTGCCACCACCAGGCATCTACTACTTCAGACCAGGGACACTACTATCAACCTATGTCAACAGTTGGGCATCACATTGAACTGGGAAAAATCTGCCTTGTTGTCCTCACAGCATGTCACTTTTATAGACGCCGAACTAGACACCATCCTCATATGGGCATTTCTACCACAGGAAAAACTCAGAGTCCTACAGCAACAGGTTTATGCCTTCCTCCCTCTGAGAAGAGCGAAGGCAGGATGGTTCCTCCAACTGTTGGGGACAATGGCTGCTACGATTGTGTTAGTCCCTCTGGCAAGGTTACATATGAGGCTCTTTCAGTGGCTACTCTTTGCCCAGTGGTCTCTTCAACGTCTTCCACTTTCTCACCCTATTCTACTCACAGACGGGTGCAAACAGGATCTCAGTTGGTGGCTTTGCACCAACAACCTGAATGCAGGAAAGCCCTTCATTCCTGCTCCCCCGGTTGCCACGGATGCCCCCCAGATGGGGTGGGGGGGGCATTATCTAGGCAGGACAGTCCAAGGCACGTGGCAAGAGTATGAGATGCATCTGCATATCAATGTTCTGGAGATGAGAGCTGTGCTACTAGCGTTGCAAGCACTTCAGAGTTTTCTTCCTCTTGGGACTATTGCAATCCACTCAGACAATATGTCAGTGGTGTGGTATCTGAACAAGCAGGGAGGGAGAGACCAGGCAAGTGTGGCAGTGGGCAGTGTCTTCCCAATGTTTTCTGGTGGCAACGCACTTTCCGGGGAAGTCCATCGTGATCGCGGACAGGGTAAGCAGAGCTATTCTGATGCCTTATGAGTGGTCCCTGAACTGTCAAGTTGCAGAGCAGATCTTCCGCAGGTGGGGTCAGCCTTGCTGCGACCTTTTTGCCAGCCCCTTCAATGCCAAATGCAGCAGCTACTTCACATTGATCCCCCCTCAGGGGGAGTCACCCAGGGGCACTCTAGTCCATGATTGGCCCTCCGGTCTACTATATGCCTTCCCTCTGGTCCCCTTGCTGTCAAAGGTTATTCAGAAAGCGCAATCCTTGGGAAGCAAAATGATTCTGATTGCCCCACACTGGCCTCGTCAAATTTGGTTCCCCTTTCTCTATCCCTATCTCATGGACGCTCCTTGGATTCTGGACCCACAACCAGACTTACTGACACACATGTCAGGGCAGCTCCATCCCTCTCTTTAGACCCTCTGGTTGACAGCCTGGCTACTCCACTTCCGTCATTAGTTAGGCTTCATCAATTTTTGCTGGAGGTGGTTCATATTTTATCTTCCTCTCATAAGCCCTCGACCAGGAAGATTTATTACAGCAAATGGAAGAGGTTTTCAATCTGGGTGTATGCCAAAAAGATTGCCCCTTACACAGCTCCAAATTTGTCTGTATTGGAGTTCTTGTCTATGCTCTTTAACCAGGGTTCAGTGGCCGTAACCATTAAAGTCCAATTGGCGGCGATTTCTACCTTTCATTTCGAAGACGAGCCTAGCCTGATGGCACATAGACTGTAAGGCTTTCCTGAAGGGCACTTTGTTACTTCGTCCTCCGGTATCGGAACCTGTTATGCCTTGGGACTTAAACTTTGTTCTACAGGGTCTTACTTCACCCCCCTTTGAGCCTGCAGTCACTTGCAATTTAAAATTCTTAACTTGGAAGACTGTCTTTTTGGTAGCCATCACGTAAGCCAGACACGTTTCGGAGCTTCAAGCTTTATCAATCAAACCCCCTTATTTGATTTTTCATAAGGACAGGGTTTCTCTCAGACCAAACCCCTCCTTTCTTCCCAAAGTGGTGTCAGTCAGTAACCTTAACCAATTTGTTGAATTGCCAGTGTTTTTTCCCCAGTTCTCAAACAAGGCAGAATTCAAATTTCATCAATTGGATGTGCACAGACAATTACGTTTTTATTTGCACAGAACGAAAGACCTCAGAAAATCTGATCAGTTTGTTTCATTTTCGGAAAACAAAATTGGGTCTCCTGTTTCCAAAGTCACGTTGTCCAGGTGGATTTCCAATTGTATTTCTTTCATTTATTCCTCAGGGGGAAAAGATTTACCGTTCCGGGTGAAGGCTCACTCTACTCGGTCTGTATCTACATCTACAGCTTTTCAGGCCAGATTGTCTATGGATGATATTTGTCCTGCGGCTACTTGGGCATCTCCTCACACCTTTGTTACTCATTACAAGTTAGATGTGGTATCTAGGGGCAGGTCTTCCTTTGGTTCCACAGTACTCAGGAGTATTTTCCACTGAGCCTCCCAGGATTTAGGTGCTGGGGACGCTGTCCCACGGGTAAGAATGTAGGCAAGATTGGACTACATAACATCAAGAAGTTATGTACTCACCATAACATTTGATGTATGTAGTCCATCTCGTCTCACATTCTTACTTACCCCCCTCCTTCCCCCGTCCTGGAGGATCTGGAGGTTAGGTCTGGTTTCAGAGCTCCCTTCATTTTTGGTTTGTTCTTCTTTTCCTTAGGTGCTGTTATGCATGGAGAATGAGTGCTGGTGCTCGCAGCAAACTAGATCTGGGGATAGAGAGCAGTGCAACATGGGATACCATCTTAGCCCAGCCAATAGAAAGACTTCAAGCTAAAAAAGTATGGCCGAGTTGGAACCGACATTCGGCTCCAAACCCATGGGTAAGAATGTGAGGCGAGATGGACTACATACATCAAATGTTATGGTGAGTACATAACTTCTTGTTTTTGTAGAGGAGATGGGAGTGGGTCAGCGAAGGCTGGTAGGTGGTCGCTGAGAGGGTCTGGTAGTATTCCGGCATTTGACATAAAGTCAAGATGGGATGTTAGGATCCAATCAGTGATGGTGCCAGAGGAACCATCTTTATTTGGTCTGGTTGGAGAGTTTATGAGTTGGGAGAAGTTGTACAGATTGATTGTGTGGGAAGGGGATTCAGAGTTAATAGAGACCCAGTTAATGTTCATATCACCAAGGATATAGGTTTCATTTTTGATGGTAGAGGAAAACCAGGAGAGGATGTCTTCTAGTGTTTGGATGTTATTGCCTGGTGGAATATAGTGGGCACCAGTGCATATAGACTTGTGGTTGTTGATTTTTAGTACAGCTATTGTAATTTCAGCATTGTCAATGTTGGGATATGATTAGTTTAAGGAGTTAAGATATGGGAGGAGGGATAGATAATAGCTACACCACCACCTTTTTGTGTGTTCTGTCATTGCGCATAATTTGGTAACCTGGTGGGAGAATTTTGTTATGTTTTATAAAAGATTTAAGCCAGGTTTCATAAATGACGATTATGTCAGCGTGATTGTGGGAGAGCTGGTGATGGAGGTTAGGAATTGTATTTCTAAGGCTTTGGGCATTAAATGTAGTGAAGTGAATGGACTTTGGTGCTTGGGGTTTCGTTGGGGAGTTGGTGGGTTGAGTGCTGGGGATGGATCCGAGATTTGGGTGAATGTCGCCAGAGAGTGAGAGAGAGAGAGAGAGAGACACGGTGGAGGATATGTGTGAGGTAGCTTGATGAGGACAGAGAGTTTAGGTTATGAAATAGAAAGGGTTATTTGGTATATAGTTTAAGATTTGAGTACTGAGAGGGTGGGGTAGGGATTATTTTGGGTTTGAGTAGATAGGTTGGGTTAGAAGAGAAAAGTTCATGAGAAATGGATGTGAAAGCTGGGGTGGAAGTATGGTGGTATGAGGCAGTGGAATGTGAAGGTGACATAAGGTGAGAGTTAGGAAGATGTGTAAGGTGAGTAAGACAGGTAAGAGAAATTAGTAGGGCTGATGGGATTATAGGGAGTGATGTGATAGGGGGCATTGTTTTGGAGTAGGTGGAGTATCACTGAGGTTAGATTTGGGTGTGGTGAGATGTAGGTTAGAGTTGATTGAATGGGGGTGGAGGGTGGGAGGGGATTGGGATGAATAAATGTTCAGATAGTGGGGGCAGGTGGGAATTGTGGGCAGGGTAGGGGAGCAGAGTGAGCCCGAAGGGTGAACGGAGTGGGTAGAGACCCCAGAGAGATGAACAAGAGACTATCAGTGAGTATCTAGTGAAACAGACATAGGGTAGTAGTCGAAATGGTTGTAAAAGAGAGTGAATGTCTGTTGGCAGGAATGTGCAGTCTGAAGTCAGTGCAAGTTTGTAATGTAATTTAAGGCAACTGCTCGAAAGCTGTAACTACTAATACAGACTTAATCCTTTTTGGGTCGGACAGAGGTTGAAGAGGAGAAGGAGCTGGTTGGATGTAAGGGGGAGGGTTCAGTCTTTCTGTTGCCACCTAGTGGTGGAAACAGGTAGAACAGGCAGAAATAGCAAATGGGAAAGAGGGTGTCCCTGTGAGTGTGCAAGCTAAACTGGGTGCGCTAGAGCGAGGTGTACTAAGCTGTAGACTATAGTAACAGATTACTGGAGCTTACATGCACTTGTGCTCTGAGCTGTAGCAGTAATTTTTTTTCTGTTCTGAGACAGCAAATTGTTTTCATGGGCTGGGAGGCAGATGGTGGTACTGTATTTTAGTCTTTGTTTTTATTTTGTACACTTCTTGATAGTGAGGGGCTTGTAGAATGGGCTGTACGAGCTGGAATGGAAGCAAAAAACAAATAGGTCAGAGATAGACTGAGGTTAAGGTTCAGTAATTTATAGGATGAGAGTAGTAAGAGGTGAGCTGAGGAAATGTAAGAGTGGTGCATGTGTGGAGCGACTGAGGTGAGAGAGAGGGAAGTCGAGGTGGGGGGAGGGAGGGAGTGTGTGAGTGTGGAATGAAGGGCAGATGTTCTTCATCTCACATTGCTGCAGTCCTTACATATGGGTAGTCCGCTGTCCTCGGTCGGCCCGAATACCAAAGTATTAGGCTGACGTCGGTCATGGGCGCTCAGATCTGACATCAGAGCGTCAGGGTATAAAAGCGCATGACCGACGTCATATCCTCAGTCTTTTTTGCCGCATGGTCCGATGCAGAAGCAGCGTTGCAAGTGCCGTTCGGCGTTCTGAAATTTTCATATTCTGAGTTTCAGACCGAAACCAAGTTGGGCTAAGTACCCCGTTGGGGAATATTTTTGTTTTTTCTTGCCTCAGTTAATTCCGGATGTCAGAAAAAGTGAATAATTGTATTTCTTGTGGGAAACAGATACCGCATAGGGATTATCACTCTTTGCATTCCTTGTTTGGGACCGGACCACGACGTAGTCGGGTGTCGGTTTTGTGCTAGGTTTAATAAGCGCACTATAAAAAGAAGGTTAGATTGTGCTAGGTTAGTCTTTGGTAAGCGGTGTAATTATAATATGCCGTCGGATCCTCCGACGCCCTTCGAAGAAGCGCAAAGACAAATCCTTGAAACCTAGACAGGTTGATTAGTCCGTTTCGGACGCCGGTCCTGCAGAAGCTGCAGTGGAGCAGGTGGATCCGGCTGAAGTTTCTGTTGAGTCTCAGGGGGAAACTTTGATATTGCAGGATGTGGCCTCACAGGAGTCAGGTCAAGCTGAAGGGGCCTCTCAGGTTACTGTTCTCCCTTCTATGCCTAAGGTGGTTAGGCCTTCTGCTACTATTTCTAAGGCTTCTTCTAAGGGCAGGTCTGTTTTGCCTTCCTCTGGTGTCCCTCCAGGTACTTCAGGGTCTGTGCCTAAAAAGCACATGCTTAAAATGGCAGAAGATTTGATTACTTTAATTAGAGGTTCTATGCCCCCTCCTGATAAGAGGCCCAGGGTGGAGCCAGAGTTGGAAGGTTTGTATCAGGCCTCAGACGACACAGACTCTTCTGCTGAAGATATTCAAGATTTTCCCCCTTATTCGGATTCTGATGCAGAGGATTCCACTCCTTCTGCTTCTCCTCCAGAGGATTTTTCGTTTTCAGAAACTCTGCATTCCATGAGGGAGCATTTTAAGTGGGAAGGACAGGATTTCTGATTCACGAAAGAGGCTTAGGGAATTCTTGTTTTTACCACAGCATAGACCCTTGGCTATACCTCCTGTTTTGGATGTTGTTCAAGATGTTTTCTCGGAGGCTTCCCTTAATCCAGATTATTTGCCTCCTGTGCCAGTTAAACCAGACAGGTATTACAGGGTGCCTGAGGCTCATAAATATTTGTATAAGAGTCCTAGGGCGGACCCAGAGACTATTAGTCAGGGGCCTAAGGGTGTTAGAGCTTCTGTTGTAAAGAATCTGGTTCCTCTAGATAAGGAAGCTAGAGCTTTGGATAGATGGGGTAAGAAGGTGTATACCTCTTCTACTTTAGCAATGAGGGCTTTAAATTGCCAGTTTCATATGTTGAAGTATCAGAATTTCCTCCTTTCTCAGCTAAGATCTAAAGTGGATGCTTTAGCAGAGGGCATAGAGTGTAAAGAATTGCAGGATTTAGTACATGTCTCTGAACAGGTGGGTAAGCATTCTTTGCAGTGTGGTTTTGATGCTGTACAGGCCTCTTCTAGGGTGGCTGCCACTGGATCAGTTCTTCGTAGGCACGCCTGGCTTAAGGATCAGAATTTGTCTGAGCATGTTAAAACTAGAATTCTGGATGCCCCTTTACAGTCTGAAGTTTTGTTTGGTCCCCCTGTGGAGTCGGTTTTGAAAAAAATGGAAGACAAGGCTAAGTCTATGCAGACTGTTAAAGATTTTTTGCAGGTGCAATCTCCAAAGTTTAGTAGAAATTGGCCTACTAAGGGGTGGACCTACCCTTCTTCTGATTCTCAGTCTAGGGGTAGATCTAGACGTGGCAGGGCAGAGCTCACAGTACATTCAGGCCTAGAACTTGGAGTTCACCTGCACAATCTGCAGGTGAGGGCAGGGGCCAGTCCTTTCGTAAACAGGCCCAATGACCTGCATTTTCAGCTGCCAGATTCTTCTTCCCTGGCAGCTCCTTTGGGAGGAAAATTAGCACTCTTCAAGCAAAACTGGCTTTTAGTCACCCAGGACAAATGGGTATTGGACATTATAAACCGAGGCTACAAGTTCTATTTCCATACATTGCCTCCTTTCAAAGGCATGCCAGACGTTCCTCCTCGGCAAAGGAAAGAGGCTCACAAGCAGATTTCTTTACTTCTTCAAATAGGAGCTATACAGCCAGTTCCTCTGTCAGAAGTGGGACTAGGATTTTATTCTCGCCTGTTTCTAGTACCAAAGAAAGGGAACACGTGGAGACCAATTTTGGATTTATCTATCCTCAACACTTATCTGGACATTCCAAAGTTCAAAATGCTGACGTTACAACAGCTTTTACCTCTGTTGGGAAAAGATCACTGGATGGTAACTCTGGATCTCAAAGAGGCTTATCTTCATGTTCCTATCAGGCCCAGTTGCAGGAGGTACCTGCGCTTTCGGGCTGGAAATTTACATTATCAGTTCTCTGCATTGCCCTTTGGCTTATCTACTGCGCCCAGAGTGTTCACAAAGGTTCTGGCTCCAGTGATAGCCTTTTTCAGGATAAAAGGAATACAGATTTATCCTTATTTGGACGATTGCCTGATTATTGCACAACACAAAGACGAACTTCTGCATCATCTACAGTATGTGATGGTAGTGTTAAGATGCCTAGGGTATTCTGTGAACGAAACAAAGTCCAGTCTAGTACCCTCTCAGGACATGTGCTTTCTGGGTGTGAGACTGAATACAGCTTCCCAGATGGCCTTTTTGACCCCGGACAAACAAAGAAGCCTTTCTCTTTATTTCCATCAAATGTCTCTACAGTCCAGGCTGACTGCAAGGACAGTCCTTCAAGCCTTGGGGTTCATGGCATCTTGTATTCTGGTGCTTCCCAATGCCAAACTGCATATGAGGAAGCTTCAATGGTATCTCAAAAATGTATGGACACAACACTGCCAAGATCTAGACACTGTCATTCAGATAATACCTTGCATTCAGAAAGAATTTTTGTGGTGGGCTCAGGAATGTCACCTAAACAAGGGACTCTCTGTGACACGACCAGAGGCGAGTCAGATTCTAATGACAGATGCCTCGGACAAGGCTTGGGGAGCACACCTCAATGGAAAATGGGTGCAAGACACGTGGCCTGTCAGACTTCAACATTTGCATATCAACTTGAAGGAGATGTTAGCAGTCCAATTTGCATTGATGGCTTTCAAGGATTTACTTCACCCAGGACAGGTGTTGATTCAAACAGACAACACTACTGTCATGTGGTACATCAACAAGCAAGGGGAACCCATTCGCACCCTCTTTGCAGGCAAGCGATGATTTTGTGGGAGACTGCTCTCAGTTTACACCTCTATCTTCAGGCAAGGTTTCTACCAGGAGCACAGAACTCCTTAGCGGATGTGTTGAGCAGACAAATTGTGGATCCTCACGAGTGGAAACTGGATCCTCATGTGTTTCAAAAGTTGACAGTGTTATGGGGACTCCAGACATAGATCTGTTCGCTTCTCCACTAAATTACCAGTTGCCAAAGTTTTGCACAAAAATGTTTCATCCCACAGCTTGGAAGGTGGATGCTCTATCATTCAGTTGGAACAATCTTCATGTCTATGCCTTTCCACCTCTGCCTCTCATTCCCAAGGTACTCCTGAAGGCCAGAATAGACAAGCCATCCATGATTCTGATAGCGCCGGATTGGCCTCGACAGCACTGGTACCCACTACTGAGGAGTTTGGTATGGGAGCCTCCATGGCCTCTGCCTTTGATTCTGCATCTTTTGTCTCAGGAGGGCAATCACTTCCTCAATGTCAAGATTCAGTCTCTGCATCTCACAGCCTGGCACATTCTGTTTTAGACCCCGGAAGGTCTCAGCTTCCACAACAAGTTTTGAATGTTATTTTGGAGGCCAGAAGGCCTAGTACAAGGAAAGTTTACGCTGATAAATGGAGGAGATTTTTTCTTTGGAGCAAAGCGAAGGACTTTGATGTTTCCAAGCCTGATTTAAGTGTTTCTCTTCAATATCTTACTGAGTTATTGGACAAGAGTTTGTCTTTCTCCTCGATAAAGGTTCATGCTGCAGCCATTTCTGCTCACTATGACTGTGACCCTCCTTTATTTTCCCATCCTTTGTTTAAGCAATTTCTTAGAGGGGCAAAGAACATAAGACCCCACGTAGAGCTCCTACTCCTGCTTGGGATCTCAATTTTGTGTTGGAAAAGCTTACTCTACAACCTTTTGAGCCTGCAGCTACTGCCGAGTTAAAGTATTTATCATGGAAGACTGCTTTTTTGTTGGCCATTACCTCTGCAAGAAGGGTTTCTGAATTACAGGCCCTTATGGCAGTGGAACCTTTCCTGATTTTTCATAAGGATAGGGTATCTTTGCGTACTAATCCTTCCTTTATGCCTAAAGTGGTTTCTAGTGTGGCCTTGAACCAAACTATTCATTTACCTACTTTTTATGCAAACCCTCAAAATAAAGGGGAGAAGATTTTGCATACTTTGGATATTCACAGGCAGTTACGTTATTATTTGAGCAGAACCAAGGGGTTCAGACAGTCTCAGCAGTTGTTTGTTTCTTTTGCTTTGGGTTCTCAGGAAAACCTGTTTCAAAACAAACTATTTCTAAATGGATTGGGTTTTGTATTTCTTTCTGTTATTCCCATCATGGTAAGGAGATTCCGGCTGGAATCAGACCTCATTCCACTAGAGCTACTGCCACTTCTACTGCCTTTCTAAGGGGGGTAGCTACAAAAGATATTTTGGAAGCAGCCACTTGGAGTTCAGTACATACTTTTTCCAAGCATTACCACCTTTCTCTTTATTCTAAGTCTAGGGCTGGATTTGCCACTGCAATATTACAGGGCATTTTAGCAGCCCCTAATGCTTTATGATTTTGCCATCCTCCCTTTACCTCTGCTTTGGGATTCTACCCATATGTAAGGACTGCAGCAATGTGAGATGAAGAACATAGTACAGTTTTGTACCTACCATAAATGTAGATGTTCGAAGATCCACATTGCTGCAGTCCAATTTACCCTCCCTCCTTCCCCTCTGTAGTTTGGCATGGTTATATGGTTTGGGTGATGGTTGTTGTTGGGCATGTTTTTGGGAGGTATCCTGTTTTTGGGCTGTGGCCTTTCTTTTTAGGGCCGTCTGACATCTGGGGAAAGAAAAGACTGAGGATATGACGTCGGTCATTCGCTTTTATACCCTGACGCTCTGATGTCAGATCTGAGCGCCCATGACCGACGTCAGCCTAATACTTTGGTATTCGGGCCGACCGAGGACAGCGGACTACCCATATGTAAGGACTGCAGCAATGTGGATCTTCGAACATCTACATTTATGGTAGGTACAAAACTGTACTTTTGTTGTGGAGTGTTGTATTTTCAGCCGTGCGGGTGTGTAGGGAGATAACAGAGGTGGAGGCTAGGACAATACACTCTGCACATGGGAAAACCCTTACAGAGTTATGTATATGTTAGGAAAAATTGCAGTAGGTATTAGCAGTTCAAAATTAAGCAGACACTGACATTTAACTCTCTTGCTACCTAAAATAGTTGCGAAAGTATCAGCAGTTCAGACATTAGGCAAACACTGAAACAATAACTCTCTTGTTACCTACAAATATTGTAAAGGTACTATACAGTGTCGGGGGACTAGAGACCCCGGACTATGAGGTATGCATAACAAAATAACTGCAGTGGAATATCTGGTTATTAAGTACAGAGTTCTACTACTGTACAAACAGTTTTGTTATGATAATGCCATTAATACATGAAACACAGTGTTATAATATTGTTCTAATACAGTATGAACAGTTTTCTTGTGATAATGCCATTAATACATGCTTTGGTACGAATGAGGCATGTAATCTTAGTATCCTTAAGACAATAAAATGAATGCAGCCAGGGGTTCGTTAGCGCTGCCACCTATTTGGTTTGCAGTGTGAGTTATCTGGGTCTAGGTCGTAACCAGAGCGGAGTTGCTAAATAGGGGACAATTAAAGGTCTAGTGTGGAGCTTTCAAAAAAACAAATAAAATTAACACTGGTGGAATGGAAATTAAGGTAAAAAGGCTGTATCAGACAAGTATGCTGTGTAGATATTGGATAATCTGTGTAACGTGCAATGCTAGAGTGGCATGTGTGCTTTGGTGCCAAGACCACTAGGTTATGGTCAGTAGCAACAAAATTGCATGTCAGTTAGTGGCAGAAATAGATGGGGACTGTTTGCGCTTTATCAGTGCACTGGTTTATAGCAAACACACGACCTGGGCATGAACGTTACATTAAAGCTTAGGAGAGAACCAAGCATTAGAAAGTCAGGGGGAAACAATGAGCAGTATAAGCAGGAAACCCAGAGGTTATACTTGTACTTTAGTTAGCATGTGTAATTATTATTTAATATTTTAACAAATATTTTACATAAAAAAATAGTGGTGTCATCATTTTGAATGACAGCCAAAATGCTGAGGTCCAGTTGTTAAAAAACAATATCAGTGTTATTTTCATTGGCCATGCTCACAGAGTCTAGTTTGTGAGTTCTCAGAAGAAAAATTTGATGAGGTAGTGTTCTATGCTCTGTAGCAAACACGCACATCCTGCACAACAAATACACACCCAAGCACTACACCTCCTCCTCCTAAAAACATAATTGGGTGGAAACCACATATATGCACACACCACTGTAAAAGTGGAACTGCACATCCACCTTCACAGGGATGAAATGTATGTGTAGTGTAAATGTTCAGTCCACAGAGTCAGTACGTTGATTACTTTGCCATTTTCATTCACATACAGGTGCGCACTTTCAAATACAGTCAGTAATCTGCAGATGTATACTATTTTTTTACATATCATTAATTATGGAAAATGAAATATGGATTTGCTCAGGCACCAGTAAACTGTAGTTATAGCACAAAGCATACATAAAGTCAGTATGCTTTTCATCATTTATATTGCTACAGTTTATGTAAGCAGTAAAGCCAGGCAGAGTGGGTGTTTTTTTTCCAGTAAACATCTTTATTAAATTATCACGTATGACATAGACAGTCTTACATTTATATAATTGAAACTCAAACATTGACACCACTTTAGTTGCAAACATACATCACAGACACCATTGAAACAACTGTAGTTGCAAACATTATACATCACTTATAATCTATCCCGTCATTGTCAGTTAAGCATTATATGGCTCATTCAAATCCTGCCTCTTAAACCTTGTTCCTTCTCTGCATATATTGTTCCCACAATTCCCATTTTTTTCTATGTAGTTTGCTCCTTCACTTTTCTAAAGATCCCAATTTGTTATTTTATCTCTCTTACTATATTCAATACTTCTAATAAAATTGGTCTGGACTCTGACTTCCATTTTCTAGTAATTGATTTTTTGGCAGCCACCATAATTAGATTCAGCAAGGCTTTACTGTGTCTAGGCAATTCAGATTCTTTACCATACACCAAAAAAATCATCTCCCTGATCAATGCAATCTGCTCACGCAGCATCTCTGACACAGGGGTACACAGGAATCCCTAAAGTCGGGCAGCTCACAACACTCCAAAAAATATGTTCCCAGCCACCACTTCCCTGCCCGTCACACCTCCAACATTTGTTATCCACCTGAGGAAAAATTCTTTGGAGTTTACTTGGGGTATAAAAATACATATGTAAACACTTCCAGGCAAAGATCTTAAATCTTCTAGACTTTGCATAGTTGGGAGATGCACATATATCACCCCACTGTCTCTTTGTGAATTGCTTATCCAGTCTCTCTCTTCCCAATCCTTTCTAAGCTCCTCTGATTGATTCTTATAGTTATCATGCAATATTTTATATGCTGTTCTAATTAAGCAATAACCCACGCCTAGGTGTGGGTAAATCCAGCATTACCCACATCCAGAAGTGAGTTATTGCTATTATACAATGACATTATTTAAGAAAAAAAAAAACTTACTTTTCTTAAATAATGGCATTGTATAATGCCTCCGTGCTGCCCTTCTGCAGCTGTCTGGTATTCTGCGGCAGTTCTGATGTACTGCGCATGCATATGCTTACGCAGTACATCAGAGCTGTGGGTGGAAGCAACGGAGAAAGCAAGATCTTTGTTGTTTTTTACAGTGTCTCGCTATGTTAAAGGAGTTTAACATAGTGAGACAACTTTTAAAAAAGCAACGGAGAAAGGAAGATCTCCATTACTTTTTTAAAGCTGTCTCGCTATGTTAAACTTCATTAACATAGTGCGACAATTTCTAAAAAGCAACAGAGATCTTGCATTCTCTGTTGGTTGCTGTAAAAAAAAAAAACTTATACTAATGGAAATTCCATTAGTATAAGTCTTTGATTTACAACGTGGACACTGACCAATCAGCGTGCACGTTTTGGAATATTAATGGGGGGGTCATTGTATAATTATTCCTTCTTTAACAGCCGCTTCTATTAAACATTCTACCAGTTCTGTTTTTTTCATTTAAGAGACCCCTTTTTCTTTCTCTTTGCCTATACTCTGATATCAATCCTTGATAGGGAAGGTAATCTCTAACCTGCAGTCCAAACAGGCAGAGTGGGTGTTGTCAGGGAATTAATGCATGAATATGAATGTTGTGAAGAGGGCCTTACCACTCCTGTTAGTGCTTTAGTTCCCTGAGCACCCAACCTGAAGGGCATTACTGCTCTCAGACAATGAGCCATTAAATTGTTTTGTCATGATTGTTTATATTAGAATACACTAGTATGCACAATAGCAAGCACCACCCCTGGTGTGAGGTGGACTGAATGCAACTTTAAAAAAATGAGGGAAAAAAACACAGCCTAATATCCATTGGGAGGCTTATGCCTTTCACCCCCGCCCCAAAAAAAGCACTGCAGGGCACTTAAAGTGTGTAAAGCTGAGGTGTGTGTGTGTGTGTGTGTGTGTGTGTGCGTGCGTGCGTGCGTGTGTGTGTGTGTGTGTGTGTGTGTGTGTGTGTAAGGGGTAACCACCCCTTGCTAAATGTGCATTGCTATTTTTCACTAACATGAAGTTGGTAACACCCATTAGATGTTCACTTTTTTTTTTATACTTAAACCTTCTTAAGCTTTTTAATGTTTGAAAAGTACAGAATTTAGTTAACAATTAGAAAAAAGTCCCAGTTAGCTGACAGCCCCTTTGGGTTGTCTATCAAATCAGTACTGCCCATTTGCCTGTTTTGCATTTTTTTTATTACTATATACTTCTTTTTATATTTTTTATGTAAAATAGTTCTTCCACCTAATGCTGCAAACTTATTGTAACTTATTTAATTGTTATTCATTGAAGAATTTAACATCCAAAATTGAAGTTATACAAGAATTTAATGTACAACACACAAACACACACATTCAGGAGCACAGACAGACTCACACACATACACATGGTCAAACATACAGGTGGCCAGCAGTTGAGCGACTACACCTCATATATTACAGTGGGATCAAATAAATGAAAAAAAAAATAATTGAATGCAAAGAATTGCAACCCTCTGTTCCCTTTTAACTATCCTTGATTTTTTTCAGATAGTTCAGATCTGCATGTCTCATCTGATTTTTGCCTCATATTTATGGTCTGTAACTCATGACACTTGTTGGTTTCCTGGCAAATCACTGAGGACTGAAGTCACTAAATAAGGACATACATTTGAGTTGCAAGACTTCATATCCTTCAGAAAATGTATACTAACACAAATCCTGTTAGTGTAGCCACTTTCTGAGTGTACAAGAGCAATATTTAAAACTTTTTTTAATAAGGGCTAGCATACATTTAACATTTATAATAACATTTAGTAAGGATTCAATAATAACTTTTTTAATAAGGAGTTTCATACTCATTATTATTTTGCCAGCGAATGCTGATGGACTGACCCTGTTACAGTTAAAAGAATCTTGTATCCGTGGTTTCAGTCTTTCTGTCAACTAGTCATTCTTAATGTTTTCCCTGGGCATATGAAAGTCCTTCGTTCCTTTCCTTCTGGCACTTTCTCTCTGACTAACATTACTAAAATATGCCAGTGATAATGGAGAACACTGGACTGAGCGTAACTCACTTCTATGAACATAGCTCTCAACCTTCCATCTCCAAAATAAGGAACACTTCTCATAATGTGGAAGAAGTGGGCAAAATGTGGAACACATAATTGTAGATCACAGTGTGCGTTGTACCTTTAAGGGCCATTCCAGTCCATGGCCACGTGTGTATAAGTACTGAGCACGTGCAAGCAACAGTGCCATTTTGAGTGAGCAGCCAGAGTTAAAGCATGTATGTGTGTAGCAGTCAGTCAGTTAGTTAGTTTGTTTAAGTTTAATGTTCCAGTCATCCATCCTGATGTGTTTGTTTGTAACAACCTACTTAAACGAAACACCCAAGCCTCATTGTCTTATTTGAATACACAAGAAGAGTGACATGGTGTCAGAATGGGATCTGAAGTGAAACTTCTTCAAGACCATGTGGCATGCAGCCACAGTTGTTGGAATATACAGAAGTGAATCATCTTAAGCTCAAGCAACTTGCAAACAGTTAGAAAGATAAATCCAGGTACAAAAACTCATTTAAATGATTTTTTTAGTCAACAAATATAGAACAAAGCATTAAAACCATCCAAAAAGACTTTCTAATTAAACAAAATGTTCAAAACTATGATATATTGATAAAATTACTTGAAATGCTTATGAAAATGCTTAAAGTAACTTCTGAATCGCATAAAATGTATAAAAAAGGAAAACATGACAGCATTTTATTCACTAGGTGCTTCTTTTCCGTATTAACTAAAGCTATTCGAAATATCTAAAATGTACAAAGTGTTGGTGAGTGTGTGCAGTATTACAGTACAGTTATTTCACAGATTACAGTCATTTCACAAAGTGATTGTTGCACATTTGAATATAATTACAAAAGCATTTTGTTGGCTTGGCAGAGGGATTTCGCAGACCTGCTCCACTTATATTTGATAATAATGTTGCTGAAAATTGGAGAGTGTTTGAGCAAGAGTAGAGTATTTTCATACAGGCTGCTTTTTCTGATAAAGATGCATGTACAAAGGCATTAACTCTGCTTAATCTAGCTGGTTCAGAAGCCATTCAAAGGGAGCGTTCATTTGTGTATGCCCCAGTTGTGTATGCAGGGGAGGGGGAGGACTGCCATATTGTGGTACCGGCTGAAACGAAGGAAGAAACTGAGTGCTTAAAATGTAAATTTAGAGAAATGTGCAACCCCCAAATAAATATTACAATGGAAAGTCACATATTTTACCCAAGAGATCAAAAGTCTCGTGAAATTGACTTGAGAAACAAGGCAAAAACATGCAGATTTGGTGATTTAAGAGATGAGTTGATAAAAGACAAGCTTGTGTGTGGTATTAAAGGTGATGCAGTGAGAAAGGTTTTGCTTCAAGACAGTGATTTAACTTTGAATAAGGCCATAGAGATTTGTCAGATATATGACCTCACAGAAAAGCACACAAATATGCTTATACATGAGAAAAGCATACTTGCAGTGCCTTCCAGTGCTAATGTTGATAGCATGCAGCACAAGGTTAAAAGATACAGGCCTAATGGCAGGACCATGCCTTGGGCCTACCTAGCAAAACGCATGGTCGCTTCAGCAAAACCCAGAGCAGCTACTGTAAAACCCAGGGCACACTCAGTAAAGCAGAGGGGTGAGTCAGCAAAACTTGTGACAAGCCTCATAGTCAGCTGTTGTAATTGTGGATGTAGCCATGAGCCTAAATGAGAGAACTGCTTAGCTTTTGGTCAGCAGTGCCACACATGTAAAAAGTGGAATCATTTCAAAAGGTTCTGTAAATCAAAAGGGACACATTCTTTTATTAAAAGAGAGCATTCAAAGCGGCAAGTTTATTTATGTATTTATTGACATTTGTTAACCGGGTTAGTCCAACTGAGCCAGGGGCCTATTTTATGTGGAGACCCGAGGAGAAAACTTACAGAAATAATACAAGTAATTATGATATTTACAAAATATTAAAGTAGGGTCACAGAAATATAGTACAAGTCAAAAGAATTTGTACAGCAGTACAATGCATAGGTAAAATAACAGTTAGCAAGTACAATTTCCAAAATTTGAAAACAGTATATAAGCACAGGCCAAATAATAATTAAAAGGTTTACAGAATATTACACTGAGTACAGTATGAATACAGTTTGTAGAGCAAGTACAAAGAGGAAAAGAGTTGATAGAGTAAAGCAGATACGATGAGAAGAGAGGAGACTAGTTCAAGTAGGGGTTTGACAAGGGCATGACCAAGTCTTCAGGAGAAAAAGTTTAAGTTCTTTCTTAAACAGGTGTTTATGCTGAATGCTTCTTATGTTGAGATGGAGTGAGTTCCAAACATGGGCTACAGAGTATCTGTAAAGGGTCTTACCAATGTTTTTGTTGGGTTTGTATAACTGAAGGAGGCATTTACTGGGAGTATGGAGGTGACGAGGGGGGGGTTATAGAAGGAGACTAAATTGGAGATAGAGTGACAGGATGAGGGTTCATATAGGATAGAGTGCAATATGTAATTGGTGTATAAGTAGCTGTTTGGAGAATTCTGGCCATTGGTGTAACATAAGGACAAGATAGTGGTGAGATTTGTAAGGAAGGTTGGCGGCAAATCTGGCAATTTTGTTATAAGTTTGCTCTAGTTTAATGATGAGATGTTTGAACATGAGTAAGGACAGGGGCAGAGTAAAGAAGGCAGGGTAGGAGTAGGGCCTGAGCGAGGGAGGGTTTGGAGGAGGGTGACAGAAATATTTGATTACAAAAGAGTAGTCCAAGTTTCTGGTGGGTCTTTTTTATACGTTACCACTCTACCACGCAAAAGGAAATTATGATATCACCACAAAGATAAAGGAACCGACCAGTGAACAGTTCTTCTTTTCTTCATTTTATTAAAATGACAAACAGATAAGTTAGCAGCACAACAAACAAACACCTTTTACACTTCTCTAGCGCCTCGGCTGATTAAGCCATTACACAGTACAACTTCTTTCTTACACACATACTTTAAATACATCTAACATAAACTATCATTCAGTTACATCCTTAATTAATCATTGAAGTCTTTCTTAAGCATGAAATCAATGGGAGAAAACACTTCCAATGACATTCATTGTTAAGTCCCCCTGGAATTAATGTATTAAATTTAAGAATAAAAATTGATTCTTTTCTCCAAAGTTTTCTTTTCATATTGTTAACATCCTGATCTCTAACTTGCTCTAAAATAGTTGCTTTTAAACCATGGGGGGAGGGGGTGTACCATTATGACATTCTAAAAAATGTGAAGCTACTGGACAATCTTCCCTTCCCTTACTTATATCTCTTAAATGTTCTTTCAACCTTACCTTAAAACTTATTTTACTCTCACCAATATACACCTTATTACATGGACATTTTTGCCCATATATCACCCCTTCGCTGTCACATCTAAAGACCCCATTCTTAAAAAGCTTTACTTCCATTAATTTCCTCAAAACCCTGTACTACATACTGGCAACATTTACACTTTCCACAAGGGAAAGTACTTTGAACTTCAAGTTCCTTATTTCTCCTTACATTTGGCAAATAAAATCTCCCATGTACTATGAAATTTTTAATACTTCTCCCTCACATGTAAGAAAATTGAGGTAGATTTTTAACCACTAAACTTAACTTTTTACGTCTTTCCAAGGTTCCCCAATAAAATTTAACTGATTTGCTTATTTTTTTATACTTTGTTGAATATGAATATCAAATTTTAATTAATCGTCAATGATAACTCCAAGTAGTTTAGTATGGGATACGGGTTTAATAATGGTGTTGTTTAGAAAGGATATAGAGAAAGAGGCTTTGTGCTGGGCAAGTGTTTTAGGGTGGAAGAGGAGGAGTTTGTTTTTTTTTTTTGGGGGGGGGCGGTTAATATGAGTTGGTTATCAGAGAGCCAGTTTTCTACACAGGAAAAGGTTTGTTGAGTGAAAGCTAGTAGATCAGGGATGTTGTGGGCAGAGGTAATGAGGGTGGAGTCGTTAGCATACTGTAGAAGTGAAGAGAGGTTGGTAGCAGAGTGAAGTTTATTAGTGAATATATTAAACAGCAGGGGGTCCAGAATTGATCCTTGGGGAACTCCAGTATTAACCGGGAGGAATGGAGAGAGGACAGTTTGCCAGAGGACAGACTGCTGCTTGCCAGAGAGATAGTTAGAGAACCAGTTGATGGAGGAGGTAGAGAGATGTAGGTCTGAGAGTTTAGTTAAAAGTGCAGAATGAGAGACAGTATCAAAGGTCTTTGAAAGATCGAAGAAAAGACTGGAGACAAGGAGGTTATTGTCACGGGCTTCAGCTGTTATTTGGGTAAATGACAGTAATACAGTAGAAGTGCTACGGTGAGACCTAAAGCTGTGTTGGGTAGGAGTGAGGAGACTGTTATTAAGAAGGTATTTGAGTAGCTGAACATGGATGCACTTTTCCAAGATTTTGGATGGGGGGACAGGATAGCAATTGGTCTAGAGTTTGAAGGATCTGTAGAGTTGCTGCCTTTGTGAAAAGGGGTAGTATAGAAGGATTTCCAAATGTCAGGGACCTGGGCTTCTGAGATGGAACAGTTAATAAGAATAGACGCAGGGCAGGCGATGGATTGTCCAGCTATTTTTAGGAACTGAGGGGTAGTAGATCTGCTGAAGGTGAGCAGGGTTTAAGTCTGTAAGGAGAGATTTAATTGTAGTAATTGGGTCTGGCTGGAAAGAAAAATCACTGGGGAGAGTTTTGTTATGGGGTAGTGGAGGTGTTGAGTGAGATGTACTGTTTTGTGTATTAAGTGTGAGGTTTTGAATAGTTTCTATGAAATAGTTGTTAAGGAGGGAGGCAGTTTAAGAAGCAGTGTTGTTAGGAAAGGGGTTGAGGGTAGTGGGGTTCCCTGGGTGGAGTAGGTTGCTGATGGTGGTCCAGAATTATTGTGTGGGCTACTTTGGTTAGAGGAAAAAAAGCTTTCATCTTTGTTGACAGGTTTTTAGCCAGGTTTCTGAGCTCTCTGTATGTTTGCAGTAAGAGAGGGGACTTGTTTTTAACCTAGGCTTTCCAGGAAGAATCTCTTTTGTGCATGATTGAGTGGGTTTGTTTTGTTAGTCAGGGGGCATAGTTGGATTTGATTCTGATTTTTCTGGATGGAGCAACAGAATCAAGTGTGTCAAGGAAAATCTTATTGAAGGAATTTAATGCCTCATTGAGAGGGAGGTGATAGAGGAAGGACAAATTAATGCCAGGTAGTTTGGAGTTAAAAGTGTCTGGGTCAAAGTGGGTAAGGTTCCGGCATACCCTGTACGTAGGGTCTTTAGGTAAGTGTTGGGTGAATCTGTGTATGAAGGTTGGAGAGTGGTCACTCAATGAGCTGGGAAGTATACCAGGATTATGACAGAGGTGAAGAAGTGAAGTAAGGCTCCAGTCAAGGATGAGTCCGGATGAGGAGTTTTTGTTTATTCTAGTAGGAGTGGAGATGTGTTAGTGAAAACCATGAAGGTTAAGACTATGGGTAGAGGATGAGGGGGACAGTTTAGTCCAGTCTATATTAGTGTCTCCAAGTATGATAGTTTCATAAGGGATATGGTGAGTAATCCAGGGCAGGGAGTTCTCTAGGATGGGAATACTATTGCCAGGGGGAATGTATATAGAGGCTATAGCAATTCTTTTGTGAGGGTTGAGGTAAGAATTTATTATGAGTATTTCAGCAGGTGAGAAGCAGAGAACAGAGATGGAGAGAGGGGTCAGGTTAAGTAGATCAGAGTAGAGTCTAGCAACCCCTCTTCCCTGTTCATTGGTTCTATCTGAGCGAAAGATATTATAACTTGGAGGTAAGATTTCTGTGTTAAGGATGTGACATTTCAGCCAAGTTTCTCATAGGGCAAGAATGTGAGGAGATGTGTTAGATATCCTGGAGTGCAGGTCTGTTACTTTATTTACAATACTTTGAATATTTAGAGAGAAGATTTTGAGAAATTTGGAAGGGGAAATTACTGGTAGGAAGGGGAAAGTGAAGGGGATAGGTATGAGTAGTGATACTGCACAAGGAAGATGTGGGAGGTCCTGGGTTAGGGTGGATGCCTCCATCCAAAAGAAGAGTGTCGAAGAAAGTGGGAAGAGAAGAGAGTAAGTTCAGGGTAGTAGGAAATCTAGGTTTCTGACCAGAGGAAAGAGATGAGTTAGAACAATTAGGAACTTTAAGGAGGTCAGCTAGGGAAATACGGTAGACAGATGGTGAGATTAATTGTGGATAAGAGATAGTATCAGTGTTAGGAGTATACGGGAGAGTAGGTGAAGGGGATTGATAGTAGAGTGGTGAATGTTAAGAGGTTGTTAGAGAGAGGAAGAAGAGAAAGACGGTGAAGAGATAAAGTGGCCACATAACTAGAGAGTAGGTTGGGAGAGGGAAGAGTGGTAGAAGAGTTAATAATGCAGTGACTAAGAGTAGTGAAAGCAGAGAAAACATAGAGTGTGTGACTAGACATGAAAAGGAGTTAATGAGGATGGGAAGGGGGAGTAGTGAGAATGTAAGGGAAGAGAGATATGTGGGAGTGGTTATAGGAGTGAAGCAGGTGTTAGATTAGTTAGAGAGGGTGATTGGTTGGATAGGAGGAAAGGGCATGGTGTGTAAGAATATATATGTAAAAAAAAGTTGATCAACTAGAAAGCTGCCATACTACTTTTTATGTTGATGGTGCATCTGTGCTTGATGAAACTGTAAATACAGTAGATTTGTTGGCAAAGAATGAAGTACTTTGTACTGTTCTTATTAATGGGAAACCTGTAGAGCTCAAAGTTGATACTGGTTCAAAGTGCAATGTTATGTCAGCAGAAATGTTTCCCAAAGTAAAAGCTGATGAGAGGCTTGATCTGGCAAAGTGTGTGAAGCTTGTTGCTTATGGTGGTGAAGAAATTCAAACTGAAGGCTCTGTAGTGCTTTCATGTTATTCTGCTGTGAATAGCTATGACTTGCAATTTTATGTAGTCAAGAGACACATGCAGTCATTGTTAGGCCTCAAAGACAGTTTCAAATTAGGACTACTTTCATTTAATGCAGAAGTCCACCATGTAAGCACATGTAACAACGAAGATTTTGCACAAACTATTTTTTTTGACTATGCTGATCTTTTTGAAGAGAAGTTGGGCAAACTCCCAGTTGTGTACTCCATGAAGTTAGACCATGTTGTTAGCCTGGTTATCAGACCAGCATGGAAAGTTCCAGTAGCCATGCAAGGCAGAGTCAAAGCTGAGCTAGACAGAATGGTGGATCTAGGAGTAATTTTTAAGGTAGATGAATCAACTGAATGAGTATCCTCCATGATGGTAGCTCGTAAGAAAAGCTCAGATGATATTAGAATATGTATTGATACAAGAGATTTGAACAAAGCACTAAAACAACCTCAACATCCAGTATGTAAGTTGCTGCTCTTATGCCAAATGCCACTATTTTTTGTCTTAGATGTAAAAAGTTCATTTTAGCAAATTTTGCATGACTGAAAATCTGCATTGCTAACCACTTTCAGTACACCATTTGGAAGGTACAGATTTTTGAGAATGCCATTTGAGATAAATTCTGCTAGTGAAGTCTTTCCAAAGTGCGATGGAGGAATTTTTTTTTCTGGCTATCTATATGCTATTGTAGTAGAAGCTATTCTTGTAGGAGGCAGTGGTGAAGTTGAACATGATAGAAACCTCAGGAAAGTTCTGGAATGTGCTAGTGAAGTCAGTCTGAAGCTAAATTTACAAGAGGTTACTTATGTGGGTAATTTGTTTACCAGTTCAAGCTTACGACCAGATCCTTCCAAGCAAACTGCATTTCTTGAGATGCCAGCTCCAGTCAATGTCACCTCCTTACACATTTTCTTGGCATGATCAACTATTTTGGCATGTTTATTCCAGATTTGAGTAACCTTTCAGCACCGCGAAGAAAGCTAACATGCAAAGATGTAACTTGGTCCTGGTTAGAACAACACTAAAGAGCATTTGATGTCCTGAAACAGAGCATTGCCAGTCCATCTACTTTAAGATATTATGATGTTCCCAAACCTGTAACTCTTTCTTGTGATGCTTCAGAGTTTGGTCTTGGTGCAGTCATTCTTCAAGAGGGCAGACCAGTAGCCTATCCATCCAGAACTCTAACCCAAACCGAGATACAGTATGCTCAAATAGAGAAAGAGCTCTTGGCAATTGTGTTTGCATGTTTGAATTTCCATGATCATATTTATGGCTGACCTATTCAAATCGAGACTGACCACTAACCTTTATTTACTGTTTTGAAAAAGCCAATGCACACAGCTCCTGCAAGACTGCAACACATGATGTTGAAATTGAAAAAGTACAATTTTTACTTGGTCTACACAAAAGGCAGTCTTCTTTATCTTGCTGATACTTTAGCCAGATCCCAAGAGGTCCAGCAAGACAAACAACGTTCTCAGTAGAAAAAACACTTTAATGTGAGGAGCAAAGCTTTCGGATAAAATCCTTTATCAATACTGAAAATACAAATGCAAATGCAGAGTATATATAGGTGGCTATGGATTGTTCGGTAGCCAATACTTTTGCCAACCTAGTTTTATACCAGTGGGAAAGGAAACATTTATTTAGTGGTTTGAATCCATATAAAGATAATGTAAAGTTCTTTCAACAATTTGTGGACGACTGTTTTTTGATTTGGGGGGGCACATTACAGGATTTGAATGATTTTATGCTGTGCATCAATTCAATCTCATCTTTTTTGAAGTTCAAAATGTGTTCATCTGAAATTACTATTAATTTTTTAGATATCAACTTGAGTCTTGATGGTGGTACACTTAGAACAAGCCTCCATAGAAAGGAAGTCTGTGCAGGAAGGTACACTCATGCAAGTAGTATGAATGCGCCACATGTTTTTAGAGGTACTGTCAGGTCTCAATTTTATAGAGCCAGTAGGTTTAACACGGAAGATCCTAGCTTCTCCAAACAGTTGAATGAGATGATAGCTGATTTCACTAACAGTGGTTATGATGCTACCACCTTAAATAATGAGAAACTAAATGTGCTAGAGATAAGAAAGTCAAGGGTGGCCCCTGTTATGTTAAATGACGCCATAGAAACACAAGCTGTTGGCTTGCCCAATGTGTCCATCCAGAATGAGATGAAAGTAAGATACGTTACTTCGTTTAGTACAAAAACACCATGTATTAAACGTATTATCCATAAGAATTGGCTAATCTTGATGGCATCTGAAGAGTTAAAAGCAATGCTGGGCAATGTCCCATTTTTTGCATATCGTAACATGAGAACCCTCAAGAGTGTCCTCTGTTACAAAGATTTTCCTACAAATATCACAACACATCCATCCAGCATTATGGGCACGAAAATGTTATAACTGCTCGTGCTGTGATGACATTGATGATGAACATTTAGGTATCTTTGAACACCCAGTCAGTAAGAGGCTGTTTAGGTTCAATGTAACTGCTACTTGTGTCACCACCCACGTGGTTTACCTTGCTACCTGTGTATTATGCAACTCTTTCTATGTGGGTAAAACCACGCCAAACTTAAAGATAGGATCACAGAACACAAGTCTGAAATCCGAAGATGTGTGGACACTAATGCTTTATATAAACACAGGCTATGTTTTGGTGAACAGCATGTATTTAAATTTAAAGCTATAGACCATGTTTCACCCTCACCTAGAGGTGGTGATATCAATAACAAATTAGAAATGAAAGAATACAACTGGATAATTAGATTGATGGGTGACTCACCCCCTGGTTTGAATAGTACTGTCAGCCTTAAACCTATTTTGGTTAGAATGAGTAGATCTAGATTATGAGATTTTCTCTTTATGTATATGATTGTACATGTGATTTTTAGGTTAAAACTTTGCTTTTTTTAAAAATATACATTCTTCCTTTTTTTTAAAAAATATACATTCTTCCTTTTTTAAATGTTTTTTGTTTTCATGTATGCATTATGCTGTTGCATTTTTTAGCTTTGCATATTTATTTATTTCTACATGTTTTTTTTTAATGATTGGGTCATGTGACTTCTTGGCTGCCGGTCATATGACTTTTTTAGACCTATATATACTCTGCATTTGCATTTGTATTTTCAGTATTGATAAAGGATTTTATCCGAAAGCTTTGCTCCTCACATTAAAGTGTTTTTTTTCTACTGAGAACGTTGTTTGTCTTACTTTAGCCAGATCCCCCAGAAAAAAATACTGAACAGCATGAAAATGAGCAGCCTGATTTTTAAGTCATGGAAGTGAGAAATTTTTCTTCCATACGTCTTGATGAGCACAGAACTCACACAGCTTCAGATCCATTTCTCCAGGAGATCAACCACTTTATCAGTGGAGGATGGCCGTCAAAGCAATCTTGTTTACCACTAGGTGTGCAGCAGTATTTTCCTTACAGAGATGAGATTTTGATGTAAGATGGTATCGTCATGAAAGGTCCAAAAGTGATTTTTCCAAAGTCCTTGCAACAAGAGCATATTAAAATCTTGCATCGTGGCCACCCAGGAACTGATTCTACTAAAAGAAGGGTGAGAGGATTAGTTTATTGGCCTTCTATGTCAAAAGATATTGCGAAAGAACTTTCAGCTTGTTCTATTTGTAATAGTACAACCACATCAACAAAAAGACCCACTTCAATTAAGCTAGATTCCTGAACTACCTTGGTTGACAGTAGCTACAGATATTTTTGAATGGAATGGTCAACATTACTTGGTGTTAGTAGACTCTTATTCAAATTGGTTTGAGATTGACCTACTTCCTACTCTTATGTCCAGCACTGTCATAACGAAATTGAAGAGACATTTTTCTGCCCATGGTAGTCCACACAAAGCCATTTCAGACAGTGGTGCACAGTTTATAACTCATCAATTTAAACAATTTGCTGAAACATGGGACTTTGTTCATGTTACTAGTAGTCATGAATACCCACAATCGAATGGCCTGGGTGAACATGCAGTTCAAAGTGCGAAACAGCTGTTGGAGAAGTCTAAATGTGATAATACTGATGTTTTTCTTAATCTGCTTAATCTCAGAAAAATTCCTCACGAGAATTTACTTTGTTCACCTGCCCGGGGATTAATGTCGAGACAAACCAGATCCACACTACCAATCAGTAAGAATTTGTTGACTCTGAGTGCTAAAAACAACAAAGCAATAAAAGCTCAACTCCTGAAGAAGCGTTTGTCCTAAAAGTCCTACTACAACAAAACCAGCAAGCCTCCGAATCCATGAAAAGAAAGAGAGACAATGAGGATGCAGACAACTAAAGGATTTGACCAAATAAGACTTGTGAAACATTTGTGTGAGGAACTGAGATCGTACATCATTGAGTCACAAGGGATGGAATTCAGGCAAAATCAGAAATATTTACTACAGGTATCTGAGCCAGTGTTACAGCATCTTACCTGTAATAGAGACTCTAATTCTTAGAGTGATTTGTCTAATGTTTCTGTTACAGAGAACATGTCATCATCTGTTCCTGTTCCTGAAAGTATCCCTGAAAATCCTGAAGAAGAACTTTCCCTAGTGACTATCCCTGTTGCTAAACCCAGTTCTAATTATTACATTACAAGGTCAGGTCGTATCTCAAGACCTAATCCCAAATACATGGCGACCTGGACATGATGGTTATTGATCGTATATGTCTGTATCATTTGCATGCTTATCCAACTGTCATTTTCATTGCAGAGCAGAATAGTCAAAGAGGGAGGATCTACATCAGAATGTGTGTTGTACCTTTAAGAGCCATTCCAGTCCGTGGGCCAGACCTCCCAACCATACCGAATTACTCGGTATTTACCGAGTTTTGTGGTCCAAATGAAGGGGTGCCATGATTCCCAATTGGCACCCCTTCATTTCCGATTTTTTTGCTTAATTTTTAAAATCTTTTTAAAAAATCGCGCTGTTGGAGCTGACGTCATCCCGTGCACGATGACGTCAGCGCCGTCAGGGCTACCAGCCAGTCGGAATTGAGCTCAAAGAGCTCACGTCATTATTTCCGGCTGGCTGCGAGCGGGAATACAGCAGCGAGAAAACCAGGCAGCAACAACAACAGTATGGGGTATGGCATTGGCAGTAATACTCAGTCTCACTTGCTCATTTTATTTTTTTCTAAGCGGCTGTGAGCACTCGCCGGAGTCGCCGAGCAGGATTACAAGTTTTATTTTTAGTAGGCAACGCGAGCGGGTAAACATAAGATGGATAAAGCACTCGGCTACTGAAGCTTGACTGAAAAGCTCTTGCAGTTGAAAAATTACTGATCTGGAGTCTGGAGAATAAAACAAGGTAAACCAATGTTAGATCCAACAGGTATGCCAAGCCAGGTACATGCTTAGTAATTTTGGTACCAGGGTATGATGAATTAATGGCCGAATGCATAGTATTTTCTTGAGAAATATAAAAATACCACCATGGCAGTACGGTAATCAAGCGTCTTGCAAATTATTAGATTGTAAGCTTGGCAGCCAACCCTATGAACTAATTTTAGTCTGAGGGCACAGATATATCATTCTTGTGAAATAACTTATTGGGTAAAGATACCTTTTTTTTCTTAAGAGTAGGATTATATGTGTTCAGTGTCAATTTAACAGAAACTTGCATTCCTGTGTGCTGTGCTTGATTTGCTTATTCGCTATTTATTGTTTTTGCATAAATGCTTTCATTATCCTACAATGGTATTTATCAGCATTACACCCATATTGCTAAGTAGACTAGTTTGTGAATCAAAATTCTAACAAGTTTATAAAACTGCCCATTTGTATACCATAGTGAATAAAGTTATTTATTGATTGTTCCCACTATGTTGCTAACATGTCGTACTTATACACCACCAGAGGGTGGAATTCAAAAAACTTTGCATATTTATTTTGATACCAGTTACAACTCAAACATGTGATTAAATAAACTGTAACCCCAATGTGCAACTATGATTTGCTTTCATTGCTTAGTGTTGCATGCCAAAATTACAGATACACCTCTGCATTTTCCCTTATAGACTGCATCAAACTTAGCCATATATTGCTGGTTCAGTTTAGAACTATATTTCTTTACTAGGTTATAATTAAATCTTTCTTAACTAGTTATTTTGCAAGCTGTTCAAGTGCCCATGCCCTACATCATGGTTCCAGCAGTTTGCCGTGGGCAAAAGTATGCTGACAGAGTATAGTGGCTTTGCACTGCATACTGCCCCCGCCATTAATTATTCATGAGAACTCAGTTTGGATCAGAAAGCATGGTTAAATGGAGCCCAGCCAATTTGACACGCATCATTGGCTAGTAACTCAATATTTTTTTATTTTCATCAGGAGTATGCAAAAAAAACTGCGGTGATGGTGCTGCGGTAGCGTTGTCGCCTCACAGTATGAAGTTGTCTTGTTCAATTCTTAGCTAAATTGCCTTCTGTGTGGAGACATGCATGAATGGGCGTACCTTCGTTGAAGGTTGTACGTCAGAGCTGGCAACTTGGCACGTAAAAATCTACTGCCAATCATTAGCGGACCGGAGTTCCGCTGTGGTGACTCCTAACTGGGAAAAGCCGAAAGACACAACAACAATCAAGAGTGTGCAAAAAAAAAGTTTAACATTTCAGAAAACACTGATAAAACCAACGAGAAGCATAAAACTGAACAATTTTATTCCACAAGATGTGACAGTAGATTGCTATATTTCAAGTAAAATGCAGGGAAACCATCGGAAAAAGTTATGGCTAATCTTTCACTTGGAAAAATAAAAACAGTGTGAAAGTCTCAAGGTGCCTTTGCAATACACAATAGTAAGCAAGTTAGCAAATGCACTGCCAACATAATTATCTTCTCTCACAAGTTATGTTTTGTAAGGCACTGGAGTTTAATGCTAAGAAGATTTTGAACGTAACAGTACATTAGCAAAGGGATTTGAGTTATTTGCAAGAGCTGTAGAAGTACAGTAAGGTGACGGAATGAATAAAAAGTGTTCACATGAATCAGTGCAACCTACTACTGATGCATAGTAGTTATAATAATGCTGTAAAACGTACTTGTAGCCCACAATGCATACTGCTTCTATATTCTACATTGTACACTGCACACAATTGCAAAGAAAGTGTATCTCCATTTAATACGACTAAAGACATATTCCTTCAATCACATTTCTGCCTTTTGTGGGGAATGCATTAGTTACACAATGCCTTTGCAACTACCTTTTCTGGGAATGCATGTCACACAGCACTTCTGCTGTGATGACAGCAACGATGTTTTAACCTTAACAATTGCATCATCATTGTGTTTGACCATAGGATATTACTGTTTGCCTTTTGAATGTGTTATACAATTGCTTTGTGCATGTAATAACTACTTGTCCATGATGTTTAGTTACAATTGATGCTTACCACCTGCTGTCTTCTCCTTTCCAGTTGCTAGTAATTTGCTCATACAATGAAACTTAATTTAATTGTACTGCTTAGAACTTACAGATATCTTTTACTTTATCTCTCCCAGTTATTCTTCATATTGGTTGGGCTATCCAAATAGATGTGAATATATGCTGAATGACTAGCATTTGGATAATAGTAAGGAATAACAGTAATCTTTTTATGGCTTGGTTTAAAGCCTGCTTTATAAATGAATTAGTGAAGGTTTAAGAATGGATCTGAATTTTGCCCAGTACAGAAAAAGTACACCCAAAGACCATTTAGTTAGAACATTACATAGATCTTGTAGCTGCTTACTAGACGAGTCTAAAAATGTGACAGACTGTTTTTGGAATTTATAGATAGCTTGCATAGTGTGCAAAGCTACCCATCTAGCTTTTCATGCAATTCTAGGGTATTATGATTTATAGACATTTTGCTTCTGTGTTGCACAACTGTGCTGTAAGAAGCAGAAAGGGGTTTTGAAGCTGCATGTAAACGTAGTTAGTAGTCTGTGGGTTTCAATGTTGTTTCAATAAATGTGAGTTTCAGGAACAGAGAAGTTTTAATGCCAAGTCTGTTTTCATTATGTGACAGTGTTGCTTTGTTTAGCAGATCTCTATTGGTGTTTGTGCATTGGGCCGTAAATAAAATGTAAAAATAAAATCCAAATCATTGTATTACTAAAGCAGTATGCACACATTAGTGTTTATGGTAAATGGGGCAAAATAGCCAGGTAATGGGACATTGGAATGGCTGCAGGGGGACTCTGGTGCCGTATTTTGGTTGTCTGTTCCTCAGTTTGCATTTGAAAGTTGGTATCCCACAATTCCATTGGCGTGGGTGGGGTTACATTATTATGTATGCAAATTGTATGTTAATTAGCGTACAGATTTGTACCTATTTTTCATGGGCCTTGTCCAGATTTTTGATGTTTCCAGGTTGAGAGGTATGCCGTGGGCACATGCATATAAGTACCGAGCACGTGCAAGCAAGAGTGCCATTTTAAGTGAGCAGCTGGAGTGAAAGTGTGTATGTGTATAGGAGTCAGTTATTTTAGTTTAATTTTCCAGTCATCCATCCTGATGTGTTTGTGTGCAATAAACTACTTAAATGAACACCCAAGCCTCATCATCTTATTTGAATATACAAGATAAGTGACAATACTAATGACTTACTAACAATTTCAGCTAGGAAGCTCATAGGATGGTTAAAATATGCTGTTTTTTATGTATAAAAAAGATGTTTTAATTAATATGATTCATTTATATTTACCATAGATATCCATTAAAAATATTCCCAAAATTGAATGTGTGATAGACTCTTTCAGTGTGAAACTTAGAGGAACATGAACTTTTTAAGAGCCTAAATGAGGTATGTTCTTATAAAGAGCTACACTTGAGAGCTATGTCTATGAATACGAACTACGAGGAATGAGTTATGTTCAGTTTTGTGTTCTCCATTATAGCTGAAATACTGATCTACTGCTACTGGTAATGTAGTTCACTGCCTTTTATTTATTTTTCTACTTATATGCAATTCTGTTAGTAGTCCCTTAGAACTTTGTAACTACAGAACTTATACAGACTAAAAACCACAACATGGATGACGTGTTAGGGCAAGAATTACAAATCTTAAAACACTGCTATAAACCTTTTGCTAAAAAAATGCCAGGAAGTATTAAAGTTGTCATGTGACTTTGAAAAGAACACAGATACTTAAACAATATGTTAACACACCATACTTCAAAACTGTCCCGATTTTTGCCACATATTTTTGGTCTGTTCCTCATAAAATGTGTGATTTCCTGGCAAATCATGGAGGATTGACATCACTAAATAGTGACATACATTTGCGTTTCAGACTTCATATCCTTCAGAAAATGCATACTAATAAAATCCTATTATTCTAGCAACTTTCTAAGTTTATAAGAGTAATTTAAAATCTGTCCCTATTGTTGGGGCTTCGTCCCCCCCTTTATTTTAGGTTTTGTCTAGATTTCTTGTGTTGAGACATTGAGAGGTATGTAACACAATAAAAGGTTGCACAAACATAACAGCAGCCTGAAAACAACAAAATAGCAATTGTAAAACTCATTTTACCATTAAAAGATAAAACCTGAACAATGTTTGTGGAAACACAACCAAAAGGGACGGTGATGTTTTACAGTGGTACCCTCTCGGCCGTTTCATGCAGGAATGGGCATGGCCAGATTCATTGACATGCATAATGGCTTTGATGCTATATCAAACAAAGCTCCTCATTAGCACTCTTCAAGAAAAAGCTTGATGATTGGATGGGAAATAGGAAATTCACCCCAGGGATCACCCCTGTGGCTCTGCTCAACAGTGGCACAGGAAAATAATTTTCTTGGGTGGCAAAAGCCAGGGTACCTTTTTGGCTGGGCTTGTATAGGCTCCAGGGCCGATAGCCTAGTCCCTACCTATGAACCTATGCAGCATGCTAATGATGCTTGAGTGACATGTACATCATGAATAATTCATTGTCTAAAGTAGTTTACCCTCTTCCTCAAAGCAGTGCGGTGTTGGAGTTGGTATATTTCTATTTTCTATTTATATACACTGGGGTGCAGGAGGGCTGCCCCCCCCTGCTAAAAGAGCATGGAAAACAAGTTATATTTGTGAGCTAGACTATCAGCTCATCATGTTTGCAAACAGCATGTGTGGGATATCTGAATGTTTTGTCAAAATAGAGTACACAAAGTTTTTTTAAAGTCTAAACAGTCAATTAAAATCTCCAAAACAGGTTGAAAATCCTTCATCCGTTAGATAATCACAGACAGCACAGGTACTACCCTTACATGGTAAAAAAAATTAAATTCAGTCAGACAGAGAAGCTGTTTGTGGCTTTCAGCACAGGAAAATAAGGTAAAATGTTCTGAAAGTAAACTATGTGCAGAATGCGTGTATTGTATATTTTGTTTCATTATGAGGAAAGTGCAGTTGTGTACAATCTTACCATAGTGGTAGATTTCCTTGCTTTCACTGCTGCAGTATTCCTTACAAATGGGATTCCCTGCCGTGAAGTCCACTGCCTGGCCAGTTTACCAGTCTACCGTTGTCTTAATTAATTGAATGTCACCTGCACACTCCTTGCGTAGGGTAGGGCATAAAGGTGATGTTCAGGTGTACCATCCTCAGAACTGATTGCCCCAGTAGGAACAAAAGTCCAAGGAAAACCAAAGAGAGCCTGCACATCCAGGAAGGAAATAAAGACCAGGTGGGTGGAGGGAGGGAGTGAACACTGTAGCAGTGAAGGCAAGGACATCTACTGTTATGGTAAGATTTTACACAACTGTACTATGTCCTGACGTTCATCTCTGCAGTATTCCTTACAAATGAGAGAGTGCCAAAGCTCAAGAAGAAACTTGGGAGGAAGAAGAAGCAGAGCCCTCCAAGAAGCCATGAGGAATGGCAGCAGCAAAACCAGCTCAGGTCTATGTTAAATCATTGAACTCTTAAAAAAAAGCAAATGATAATTTATCTAAGCCATGTAAGTGAAAGCTTACAATCTCAAAAGCTTAAAACAACGATTTTTTTCTTTCTCAGAGAAAGAATGAGCTTATATGCCGTTCCGCTATTTTGCCTTTTCGTGCTTTCCAAGTTCGATCAAGATGCAAGAATGCGTCTTCGATCATTTAATAGGAATCCACCCAGCTCTAGCTCTGGAGATACCATCCAACTTGTAATGTTTGGTAAAGGTATGCACAGAAGTCCAGGTAGCAGCTTCAAGAATAGAATTTGTGTCTAAGCCTTTGAAAAAATCACCAGAGGAAAACACAGCTGTAGTGGAATGAGCTTTTACAGAAGAAAGAAGGCTCTCACCATTAAAAGTGTAACAAAAGGAAATAACCTTTGAAATCCACGTGGAAACAGTTTGCTTGGAAACAGCCAAACTTAAAGACCTAGGATCAAAGGAAACAAATAACTGGCCAGATTTTCTGATAGCTTTAGTTTTATCCAAATAAAATCTGAGCTGTCTATGTACATCTAACGTATGCAGCACCCTCTCACTGTCAGAATATGGAGAGGGGAAAAAAGCAGGCAAATTAATAGACTGATTACTCATTAACCACCTTGGGCATGAAAGAAAGATTAGTACGCAAGGACACCCTGTCCTCATGAAATATCAAAAAAGGTGGACAAGCCATAAGGGCTTGCAACTCAGACACTCATCTGGTAGAAGTAAGAGCTAACAAAAGAACTGTCTTCCAAGGATAATTTTGCAAGGAAGCTGAAACAGCAGGCTCAAAAGGAGCCTGAGTCAAATTTTTCAGAACAAAATTAAGATCCCAGGGTGGAGGAACAGGCTTCCTGGGAGGTCTAATATTAACGACGCCTTTAAAAAATTGCTTTTCAGGCTTGCTAGTTGTTGCTGAAGCACCTATCAAGGGGAGAAACGCTGAGAGAAGAAAAGGAGCCACTTTTGTGATTTTAAGTATTTTCTTCTGATTTTTTGCCAAGTTTTACTGTTTTGCCGCCTACTTTTTGGCATTTTCCGGCTTGCTAAAGTTTATATCTGTAACAGTAACAGTACTTGGAACACATCTAGAGCCTGTTTACTGCATTTCCTATGTTGCACTTAATTTAAAATCGTTTTTTTCTCTAAAAACGGCATTTTAACTGATTTTGGCCTTGCACTCAAGTGTGGGGTCATTTATTGCACTGTTGTGATTATTTTGCTGCTTGTGTATCTCTGCTACCTTTAAACTACAACAAAAAGAAAAAAAAAATCTTGCTTTTTTCCCACTTTCTGAAAGTTAAGAAAGTTCAGTTACAGATTTGCTGTTCTAAACTGTTTGGAAGTTTCTAGAAGGCCAGTGCTTGCTTGGGCTATAGGGAAGTCTCTGTGTTCACCAGTGGGAGTGGTAAACACTGAACAGCCTGCCTGTCCCTGGAGGAGTGGTTACTACCTAGAAGCTGTAGTTTTATTGGCCATTTTGGGTCATTTCTAAACTCCTTGATCTCTCTCTCTTAAAACCCGACTGCCACGTGGTTTTGGCGTCTTTTCAGGCTTGCTAGTTGTTGCTGAAGCACCTGCCAAGGGGAGAAAACGCTGAGAGAAGAAAAGGAGCCACTTTTGTGATTTTAAGTATTTTCTTCTGATTTTTTGCTAAGTTTTACTGCTTTGCCGCCTACTTTTTGGCATTTTCCGGCTTGCTAAAATTTATATCTGTAACAGTAACAGTACTTGGAACACATCTAGAGCATGTTTACTGCATTTCCTGTGTTGCACTTAATTTAAAATCGTTTTATTTCTCTAAAAACTGCATTTTAACTGATTTTGGCCTAGCACTCAAGTGTGGGGTCACTTATTGCACTGTTGTGATTATTTTGCTGCTTGTGAATCTCTGCTATCTTTAAACTACAACAAAAAGAAAAAAAAAAATCTTGCTTTTTTCCCACTTTCTGAAAGTTAAGAAAGTTCAGTTACAGATTTGCTGTTCTGAACTGTTTGGAAGTTTCTAGAAGGCCAGTGCTTGCTTGGGCTAAAGGGAAGTCTCTGTGTTCACCAGTGGGAGTGGTAAACACTGAACAGTGCGGTTTTGCGCACTGAGCAGCGTCGGGCAGCGCCGCCTAAACAGGTTTAAACTATTCCAGGCTCCACAAAGTCTGCTCTTCACTTTTTCCCTTAGAACTGTTCAAACTCTCAAAGTAATCACTCTATTCTCTCTCTAAAGCCTTGCACTTGCTCAGCTCTTATAAGGAAACACTAACTAACTAAAGCACTACACCCTCCTTGACTTCTCATAAGATTTAGGCTCCCAATTGGTCCTTCCTGATCAAGTGAAAAATCAGTTCCCTTCCCCTAATCTGATCAGTAAAAAAACAGTTCCCTATACTAATCTGGTATGTCCAAGGGTTAGTTTCAAGGTTACTCTCCAGTCCAGCTGGTGAATCTGGGAATTTTGAGGCAATGTTACAATTGCCTTATGTACACAGACAACCCTCTCCTCCTTCCAACAAACTCTAATACATGTGAGAGCTGCAGTTACACAGCCAAACTGGAGGCAGAGCTCTCTCAACCCAAGACTGGCACAGTCAGTCAGGAGGAAAAGGTAACCACCTGCACCACAAATCCAGTCTCACAGAGACCTATTGCATCTGCATATCCAACACATAAACACACAAAAACATACTCGGAGGCTCTAAATAAAAATCTGCCTAAACAGCAAAGACCTCCTAAGCAGATATCCAAGCAACAGCCACCCCTCAACAATACCCACGAATCACATATCTCACAAAATCAGTGTGCCTCACAGTCACAGCCCTTGAGGCCAAACTACACACCAAATACACTTGTTATAGGGGACTCTATTGTCCGGCACACTGATGTCCCGCTCACCAGACTGAACACTCAGGTCACTCCAAAGCAAGTACAAGTATGACTCCGTCATTGTCCATGCTTGTGTGAATGACCTGAGACGTACCTCCCTGGACTACATGAAAAGAGACATAGAGGAGCTCTCTGACCATGTAGCCCAGGCTGGTATGACCCTGATCTTGAGTAGCATATTGCCCTCACCAAGAATGATGCCACAGTATAAAGACAAAGTGATCAGTTTCAACAATTGGCTAAAGTATTGGTGTCATTCAAAGGGGATCCAGTATCTGTCAGCCTGGGATGATATGCTCGACAAGCCACGTTGCTTCGCTAAGGACGGCTTGCACCTGTCACCCTTAGGCTTTCGTATACTGGCCAAGGCTCTTGCCACCCCCATAGTGCCTTTTTTAGGCAAAGCTCAAAGGACAAACCCACCTCCATAGACAACCCAAGGATAAAAAAACTAAAGGTAATGCTACTCGATGCCAGAAGTCTAAACCTCAAGATGCACGCACTCGAGGCTCTCCTCAGCATGGAGAAAATCGATGTCTGTGCACTAACAGAAACCTGGTTCAAGGCTCCTAAGAGCACCCCAGCACTGCCAGGTTATAACTCATACCATGCGTTTCGGCCCCAAAACTCGGACCGAAGCACAAAAGGAGGGGGAGTATCTATATTCATCAAAGATACCTACACCTCCAGGTTGGTGGCACTACACGAAGCATCGGAAACCATCCATGTGCAACTAACAGCGGGCAAAACTGCCTTTCAGTTTGTAGCCTGCTACAGAACACCCTCCCTATTGCAGGAACCCCACTTGGCATTCCTGAGAACACTGGAGAATATGAAGGTCTCTCCAAACACTATGTTATTGGGTGACTTCAACTACCCAAACATTGACTGGGAAAATTACTCAAGCCCAAACACCCTCGCCCAACGGTTCCTTGAATTTATAAACTCTAACGCAATGGAACAACTGGTCACCACTCCCACAAGAGGGAACAACATATTGGCCCTGGTCATCACCAACATGAGGACTCTATGTTCCACACCAGAGGTAAACCCCTCATTGGTAAGATCAGACCTTAAACAAATTTCCCTGGACATCCATATCCCGTCCCCACCCCCAGCCAAGGAAATCACTGTAAATAATTTCTCAAAAGCCAACTTTGCACTTCTCAAGACTGAGATGGAATCCTTCAAAGCCCCTGGGCCAGAGGATAATACAGCCCAATCCGCAGAATCCTTTACAAATGCATTCTATGAGCACCTGCAGGAATGCATGGGTTGTGCTATCCCAAATAAAACCAAGACTCACTCCTCCAAAAACAGGAGACCGGTCTGGTGGACCCCGGCCATAAATAAGCTATACAACAGAAGGAGGAAGCTACAGCATGACAGAGCAAAATTCCAAAAAGGGAAAGCATCTCTGATCGGTATTAGCAAGAAACTTCGTTCTCTCATAAAATCATCAAAGGCCAGTTTCGAAAGAAAAATTGCCCTAGACACTAAAGATAATCACAAGGCCTTCTTTAGTTATGTCAGGAACATAGGCGGAAACTCCCAGATATGCTCTGAATTGTTGCATAACGGTACAAAATATACTGAACCTACAGACATAGCCAACATCCTGGCAGACAGATTCAGCACAGACTTCTCCCCCCCTTCCCCCCAAAGGAGCAAATGCCTATCCCAACTGAATGTAACCTCTCTGACATCACAGATGCACAGGTGAAAGCTGCCCTCTCCAAAGCAAAAAACACAGCATCTATGGGACCAGACGGTGTCCCAGGCTGTGTCTTACATGAGCTCCAAGAAGAACTGAACCCTCACATTAAGTCACTGTTCAAACTTAGCCTTACTACAGGATATGTACCCAAAGAATGGCGTACAGCTACAGTGGTCCCACTCCACAAAGGTGGTGCCACAACAGACCCCGGAAACTATCGCCCCATAAGCCTGACTAGTCAGGTCTGTAAAGCTATGGAGCGTATTATCATGGAACTCATAAACAAAGACATTGGGAGCCTCCAGATACTGGACCCTACCCAATTCGGCTTTGTTAAGGGCAGATCTTGCCTCTTAAACCTAGATGATTTCTTTGAAACAGTTACCAAAGCCATAGATGAGGGCAAGGTAGTCCACACAGCCTACCTGGACCTCGCAAAAGCCTTTGACACAATACCCCACTCGGGCATCATAAATAAGCTTACCAGATTAAATATCAACCCCTATATCACAAGATGGGTTGCAAACTGGCTCAGAGATAGAACCCACATGGTCAGAATCGCAGGTGCCATGTCTGAATCCAAACCAGTTACAAGTGGCGTCCCACAGGGCTCAGTTCTGGGACCTTTCTTGTTCGGTATATACTTCTGTGAGGTTCAGGCTAACACGGGGGGATTATGGCTGACAAAGTTCGCAGATGACTGCAAACTGGGGGCAATAATCGAATCTCCAGCTGACACAGGCATCCTCCAAAAGAGTCTCACAGAGACGGCTGTTTGGTGCCAGAGCCACGGCCTCAAGCTAAATGCTAAAAAGTGCATAGTCATCCCCTTTGGGAAAAACAAGGTGCCCACAAATTACCACATAGGTGGTAATCCATTAAGTACGGAAGAAGTAATTAGAGATTTGGGGACAAACGTAGATAGTAATCTCTCCTTTGATAATCACGTTGCCAAAGTGGTTAGAAAGACCTTCTATATAGCCCACCTTATCACGAAAGGGTGCACATCTAGATCAAGAGAGGTCATTGTGCCCCTCTACTCGTCACTCATCAGGCCCATAATTGAGTACAATGCCCCTTTTGGGATGTACCCAGCACCCAGTACGACACCTGCAGCAACAGGAAAGACCCCAAAAGTACCTCACCAAGAGGATCATGGGCTACAAAGAGATGTTCTATGCAGCTCGACTAAAGAAATTCCAGCTCTACTCAGTTGCTTACCACCTACTCAGAGGCGATCTATGCCTGACGTACACAGCCATGTCAAACCCAGAATTAATGGACATGCTCCACCTCAAAAAATCCAAGTCCCTTAGAGCTACACGATCCAGGGACCTAAACCTCAGCACAAAAATAAATAGGACATGCTGGAGGGACAGATTCATTTCCCAGAGGCTCCCCTCACTCTGGAATAGAATCCCAATTCATATTAGACATAGCCCCTCGCTGACCCTCTTCAAGCGAAATCTGGACGCGTGGATGGGAGATTGCAAATTCACCCCTGGGATCTCTTCTGTGTCCCTGCTAGACAGAGGCACAGTAAACTAATCTTAAAAGGGTACCTTCTGTGACCTACTTTAAAGAGGCACAGTAGGCTAATCTAATAGGGAGGCGGAAGCCAAATACACTCTGGCTAGGCTTATAAATGCCCTAGGGCAGATAGCCTAGTATCTATCTATGAACCTAAATCTAGAGCCTAACGGGGAGTTAAAGGCAGACAAGCAGAAAAAGCTGATAAGTGGGCTTAATAGAAGAATAGGCCAAACCAGCATTGAACAACTCACACAAATAAGAGAGAACCAAAGGAACATCCACAGTAAGTGGGTCCAGGTCATGAGAAAGACACCAAATAGGAAACCTCTTCCATTTAGATAAGAAGGATTTCCTAGTAGTAGGTTTTCTGGCCTCCTGCAGGACCTGCAGCACATCCTCAGGAAAAAAAGGTGTCTATGAGGAATCAAAACCCTATCACCCACAGTGTCAGTTGAAGCGTGGGCAGGTGAAGATGGATGAGAGATCCCTCGTCTTTTGTGAGGAGATCCACCATGTGAGGTAACTTGTGATGACTGCCCCTGGCTAGATGCAGAAGTAGAGGGAACCAGTGCTGTGGCACTCCAAAAAGGAGTCACCAATAAGATTTTGGGAGTATCCTGTTGAATCTTGAACAAGACACTAAGAATGAGAGGAAGGGGAGGGAATGCATAAAGAAACATCCCCTTCCAAGAAAATGAGAGGGTGTCCACCTTCCATACCAGAAGACCTGGACTCTGGCACAAAACAGAGGAAATTGTCTGTTCAGAGGAGAGGCAAAGAGATCTGCTTGAGGAGTACCCCACTGGAGAACAATGTCCAGAAATACATCCCTGTGAAGCATCCATTCATGGGTTTGAGTGAAGGACCTGCTCAGATTGTCTGCCACAATGTTCCTATCTGAAGGAATGTAAATTTCCTGAAGAGTCACTTAATATTGGATAGCTAGATCCCATACCAGAAATACCAGCCAGCAAAGACAGTAAGATCTCATACTCCCCTGTTTGTTGATATACCACATGACTGGTATTGTCTGTGAATACCTTGACTGGCCCTGGAGAGAAGAGAGGATGAAAGGCCTGAAGAGCCAGCATAAGAGCCCTCATGTCTTTGATGTTGATGTGTTCCTTCTGCTGACAAGGCAACCACACTCCCTGCCAAACGTTGCTCCCCATCCCACATTTGAAGCATCTGTGAACAGATCCTGAGAGAGAAGAGGAGGATGAAAAGGGAGCTCTGGATTCAGAGACAACTGCTGAATCCACCACAGAAGTTTTTTCTTGAGACATGGGAGAAGAGGAACAGGAAAGTCTAGAACATGAGTGTCCAACCCGCGGGCCGCATGCGGCCCTCAGAGCTCTTCCATGCGGCCCGCGACCCTTAAGTTGAAATTTTACTTTTTTTACGTGTGTTTTCACGTCCGCGTCCTTCAGCTGTTGTGCGCATGCGCCACATTACTTTTTTCCCGTTTTTTTTTTCATGCCAGTGTCTTTCAGCTGGTGTGTGCATGCGCCAAAGCACCGTTCTCTCGTTTTTTGCGTCGGTAGATGCATTCGCAGTAAACAGCTGAAGGAAGAGGATTGAGATCGCGGCGAAGAAAAAATTGAGAGCGAGGGGGATTTATTACAGTACACTGACTACACATCTGCAGTAACAGGTAAGCTAAGATATTGTAATTTGAGGAGAATTCTGTTTCTTGTACCTTTCCCTTTTAAGAAATAAACTAGTACATCTCATTGATAAAATAAAATTATTTTTCAAAAATAATCCATCATTTATTGAATAAATGATGGATTATTTCTGAAAAATAATTTTATTTTATCAATGAGATGTACTAGTTTATTTCTTAAAAGGGAAAGGTACAAGAAACAGACTTGGTTTGATAAGTGTACTTGTGTGTCATTTGCTAAACAGCTAAAGAGATTTTGAAAGCGTTTTCCTCCTAACGTGGCCTTTTTTGCACTATAGGTACTAATTAAGATAGTAAGATGTTGAATAATATTATCAGAAAGGGGCTATAATGCCAAAAACTACTTTTTAGGAGCACACACACATATGCAAAGCTGCAGTCAGACACATATATTCATTGACTATTACCCAGGGATTTCTAAGGTATAAATATAAAGGTTTGCAAAAGAAATAATAAAAAAAACAAAGAGTAGGGTAAGAAAATTCTCTTATCATTTAGTTATGACTAAATTTTTTTGGAATCAGGTTCACAGCATGAATTTAACTTTAAAGTAAATGATAGTCTCAGCATGCATCCAAGAGGAAGTGATTTGAATCTGCAGTCTGAAGTAAGTATTCAATTGCTTTATTACAAGTTGTTAATGAGACTGGTTAAATTACCCTTCCAAACATAAAGCCATTGAATAAGGCAAGTCAGGCAACTCTCAAATAACTGAACTGGTACTGCTTCCTTTGTATATATGTGTGCTTTTATTTACTAGTAGTGCATGCAATCTTTGTAAAAATTAAGTTTTGAAAAGAAAAAAAAACGGATGTTTGTGAGTTATTTTGTAGTTAGAAAAAAGTAGGAACTACTTCTGGAACTTTGGAGTTCACATGGGGAAGCTAAACATAAATGGGACAGGGAACTCAGGGGAAGAAGAAAATATGTGGGGAGGGACTGACTGTGATGTCACAAAATGGGAGGTAGTTCATGCTGTGGGTGTCAACATTTACATTTCGGTCCGAGGCAAGAAACTGAGTTTAGAAACGAGATAGTGTCCCTTTAAGTTTTTGAACATCATATGAAATGTCACGCAAAATGTGTTTGCGCACTTCTAAGGAAATGTTGTGAGTGACTGGCAGATTTTAGTTTCATAACAGTTAACCTCTGCTTTTCAGTTTGTACGTGAAAACTGAGAAAGCCTTGTGTAAACATGAATGCTTGTGCATTTTAACTTCTGTTTTATGGTCCTTTTGTCGCTCCTGAGCCAGAATTTTGATATTATTATCTCTTTCTACTATTATGCAAATGCAATGTAACACTAATCAAAAATCAAGCAACTCTAATTATTGTGTATAGTTATCCAGATAACCATTGATTATTATTTTTTCATCTCTCCCATCTGTTGCTATTGGGTAGAGATGTGGCTTACAAATTGGCACCTAAAGATTCTACCTTTATTAATGGTTACTTACATTGCCAAGTTCTAACTAAGGCAGCCTCTCAGGAAAAAAAATGCTTTCATGAAAGCTGGTTGCATGGAAAGTGAACTTTAATTGTATTCTGAAGCATAAATTAATATACCTATACTGGTTTAATGTTTCCTGGCTGAAGTTTCCACTCAATATACTGTGATGATAATTGCAGGTGTTTGTGCCAAAGAGTATTTTTCTTCTATGACTTTGCTATATCATAACTGAAAGAAAATACAGAATACAAAATGACAGATCATAAAATTTTACCCCAAAAGGTTAAAATACGATACCGAATTGTGAAACTTGGTTTAGTGTTCGAAAAAACAGAAGCTAATATCTTAAGACAGTGAGGAATTTTACAGTATATAATGTAGTCTAAACAGCTGTCCAGTTTCATTGGGGGGGGGGGGGGTTGCTATGTAGGTTAGTCATGATGGGGGAGGCATACAAGAGAAATGGTAGTAAACAGGTTGATGCAAGGTTTTTTTCTAATGCTGTCAGGTAATGTTTACTTCTAAAAAACTAAGGTACTGGTGCTTTTTTAATAGCCCTAAGCTACACTGCCATAGTTACATCATCTTGAGAGGCTGTAATCCAGACCCCACCAACTGTACGTACATGCACATTACATTTACTTCATGTCTGGCCTATATGCCCACAATGACTTTTGTGAAGGAAAAGTATACAAAAGAAATAAAACTAAAGATTGAGAAGGATTATGATTGTAAGGCATTAAGCCCTGGTTTTGCAAAATAAGTCAAAAGGAAGATTTGACAAGAATAAAGATTATATAACAAGTATTAAGTAAGGATTCATGAATGCTTGACATGGTTTTTATAGCACAATTATTCTATTCTTTTTATTGAGTCTTGTATTGACTCTCTGCCTTTTTTTAAGTGGTTAAGCCTAAGCGCTTTACAGATTTGTGTGTTGAGAAGCAATAATAGACACTAATCATTAGACTTTGCAGTATTACTCAAACTAAACAGTTGCCCATAGTGCCACTCTAGTTTTATCTGGCGATATTTGTCATCTAATATGGAGCATATTAGAAAGGTGGAATCGTACTCTCCTGACATCTGGACTTGATCACTTTCAAACTGTTTTGCTAACGATTTATCAGAAACCAAGTAGGTGAGCAGGTTTGCTCAGAATGCCCCAATGGTCACAGGGCTTAACATATAATATTTCTCATAGCTCTCAATCTATTAGTGCAAGAAATCTGGTTAAAGCACAATATAATGGGAGGACAATGACCCATAAATAAAGACAGATGTTATGTATTTGCTCTTTTAAACTTAGAAATGTGCTAGCTAGAATAACAAGGGGTTTGTGCAAAATACATTTTCTGAAGGATTTGAAATCTGAAACTCAAATTATGTAATTATTGTGTGACAGCACTCCTGAGATCATGCAAGTGATATGGCAGAAAACCACAAATTTGATAAGGAATACACCAAAAGATATACAAGGTGAAAATATGGACATTCTGTGAAAATCTGGACAGTTGAGAGCTATGATATTAATGTATATCGTCCAAACGCAGTACAGAACAGTGTATTATAAATTGCAGATTCTGATGGAAAACCTATCATATGCTTAATGCAAACAATTCTAACACCAAAAGGAGTTCAGCTGCTACTGCAACATCAAAAAAAGCATAGCTTTGATGAGACCAAAGTCTGTGATGGTGGTGCTGCTTCTTGTGTTGATATTACAGTTATGCCTTGGCCCTTGCGTACTTTCCCAAATTTGCAACCACAAGATTGTGGAAAGTCCAAGCTGTTCTGGCTGTAACCAGACAATTCTCAGATCCATCAGTAAAAGCACTGTGCTTATTTGGTCGCACTAGCTTTCATTATTGTTGCAGCCCCCAACAACAGTCTTGCTGGATGTGTTTGACCCTTTTTTTTTTTTTTTTTTTTTTTGCTCTTCAGTATTACGTGAGAGACCTTTTTTTTTTTTTTGGTACTCACTTGCCGTCTACGCATGATGTATTTTACATGCGGCCCCCAGACCATTTCTGTTGACTCAATGCGGCCCTTGCAACTGAAAAGGTTGGACACCCCTGGTCTAGACTAGAGGATGCACATGCTGAAGCCACACCGACTTCAGAAACCACTGGAACTTCCTCATGTGGAGGTTGGCCAGAGGGAGCATTGGAATGGTGGATGCCATGAAACCCAGAGCTCTCAGAAACTCCCTGGCTGTAATGGAGGTCAGGGGAAGAACAGTTTGAAGGAAAGAAATGAGAGTTAATGCCTTTGGAGGCAGGGATGCCAGCACTGGCACTATTTGAAACCTGCAACCCAGAAAGACATGATCCTGAGAAGGAGTCAGGAAAGACTTTTTGAAGTTTATTGTGAACAACCCCAGGCTCTGAAGAAAAGAATGGTAAAATGAAGATCCTGCAAAAGGACCTCTGGAGAAGATGCCTGAAACAGCGGGTCATCCAAATAAGGAAAGATTTGGATCCCTTGAAGCCTGCAAAAGGCAATCACAGGAGCAGGGCATTTGATGAACACCCTTGGGGCAGTAGAAAGGCCAAAGGGCACAGCACAGAACTGAAAATGCCAGGAAGCAACAGAGAAATGCAAAAATCTCCTGAAAAGAGGATGGATCAGAATATGGAGATAAGCATCCTTGAAGTCCAGAGACACCAGAAAGGCCTGAGGGAGCAAGAGAGGAAAAAGGGACTGAAGGGACAACATCCGAAAGGAAGGCACCTTCAGAAAGGTGTTCAGATGGGAGAGGTCTAGAATAGGTCTCCAAGTACTTTCTTTTCTGGGCACTAGAAACATTCTTGAATAAAACCCTTTCCCCCTTTGGGGCACAGGCACCTCTTGAATAGCATCCTGAGACAAGAGGTCTTGAAGAACCTCTGGGAAAAAAGGAAGCTGTTCCCGAGGAGGCTGAGGAATGCCCATAAAAGGAGGGTGGGAAATGCAGACCATGAAGTACCCCTGCCAGATGATTGACAGAACCCAAGAATCCTGGGTGATTCGGAGCTAAACAGGAAGAGAAAGAGAAAGGCGAAGAGAAAGAGGATTGTGGCTGGGAATGGGTGGATAGTCAGACAGCACCTGGTTTGTCAGGAAAGGAAGGCTTAAGAATCCCTGCAGTCTGAGTGGCCTTAGCAGGAGGAGTCCATTTACTACTCTTTTTACCTTTAGAAGGAGGGCGAGGCCGCCTACAAACAAAGGCTGGTTTGAAAGGTAGTTTTGCTGAAATTTAGGCACAGGAGAAACAAAGACATGTTTAAGCTCCTGTAAAGCCTTCCTCTTGTCCTGAAGAGACTTAAAGGACCACTATGTGCTTTTATATACGTTTCCTCCTTTCTTTCATCTCTTTCTCCCCTATATTTTGACACTAGCATCTTCAAATACTCATACGGCTGATAAAATTCCCAACTTTTACTGTTTCTCTCATCACCCCTATCTGCAGCTTCGTTACTGGGATCCATCTTCCTGCCTGCAAACATTCTCGTGGCTCTGTATACAGTGTGTGGGTGCTGCAACAGATCGGTAATAACGCCCTTTGTTTTCTTTCTGTTTTGGCTAAGGGAACTCTTAAGGACAGCCCTCCTTCAATCCTTTGATCCCATAAACACCAATTTAAATTATGTATGCAATAGTTTTTCACCTCCTCCTTTACCTGTGATAAAAAATACAGGATGTCGTGTAGCTGGAGGAACAATTCTTTCTCTCTCTAGTTGCTGGAACTATCTGTTTTGCTGATGGACTATACACACTTGTGCAGTGCTTACAGTTTTACTGGAATTATTTCACCTTTATTTATTGCAGGTATGTTAAACAAGATCCTCCATTGCTTATAATTTGTGTACATATTTAAATTATTTTTTTAAGTAAAGAGTTGTAAGTAGGCCATCGCATTTTGTTGCACGAAACAGTGCATTGCTACATACCATTTTGTGTTTTTTTAATGTTCTGCAATGTGATTACCAACTAAAAGCTAACGGCAAAGAAACAATTGCATTGAAGAACATTAAACTGCTGAACGCACCCTTTTCTATATATTTTGTTGAAGCATTCTTTATGAAATAGTTGTAGTTTGCTTAATTGTGAATATTGATACCTCTTCTCTGCGTCACTGAAGAGCAAGTAAAGCAGTGCTTTTAGTTTATCTATGTATCTTCCCACCTGATGAATTTATTTTTTGGAGACTCTATGCTGCTGTTCTACTCTTTGGCTGATTACAGCGCCGATGCACTGACTGTCCATTTTCCGTATGACATGTATGGATCTCAAGTCCGAGATTGCTGTATCTCATTGCATTACCTTTTTCTCCATGGAAGTGGCAACGTATACCTAAGGAGGTGATCAGTTTTTGCATATGTATGTATGTATTTGTTTTTTTTTAGAAAATGCCGATCTCTTAAGATTTAGCAACTACATCTCGCAAATGTGTAAAAAGTTTGTGTCCACATTCTTGCCTCATATTTTCTTCATCCAAATATTTTTTAGTGAGTCATTTTGTGCATGAAATATTAATAAATAGTTAAATTCCAGACTCCACTGCCGTCAGAAAATGCATGGTGATGCCAAACCTGCTGTGTTCTATAAACTATCTAAGTTTAAGAGCCATAGTATTTATTTTCATTAGTCTATCCAGAATACTGAGAGTTTAGCCTGTTGCATATAGACTGAAAATTCTGTTTTATATGATTGGTTATTAAATGTATTATAATGTCTGCAGTTTGTTTGGTATAATGGTTAAGGTGTTTACCCTACAGAGATTAAGTACAAGGTTTGATTCTTATCCTTGAGGAAAATTGCCTAGGCTTAAAAATGACCCACAAGGGCAGCTTGCCTACTACTTAGCTGTGAGCCATGAACTTAATAAGTATGTCTAGATAATTATTGATAAGAAATAAGATATCCAGACATACTGTGGAATATAGTTTTATTTAGAATGAGTGTGAAATGTGTATAAGAACAGAACATTAGATCATAGCATACCTTTCAATTTCTTAATGCATGGAATCTGGGCAAAGCTTAAAGATTTGGGCAATAAAAAGCCCAAAAATAGGGACATACTTTAAATGTTGCTCTTATAAATACAGAAAATTGCTTGAATAACAAACTTTGTGTAAGCATGTTTTTCTGAAGAATGTGAAGTCTGAAATTCAATTTTATGGGATTCAGTGACTTCAATCCTTGGTGATTTGCTAGAAAACCACACATTTTATAAGGAACAGACCCAAAATATTATGAGACAAATTTTTTGACAGTTAAGATATATACTGCCCAGGGCTGGTTGAGAACTGGCCCTTAAAAGGGCCGTAGCTTCATTAACTTCATTATACGGAAAGGAAGAGACTGTTTTCTGAAGAGAGTGAAAAAGTATGAATGTAGAAGCTAAGGTGGGGTAGCATAATGCCGTGGTACTTTAAGAGGTTTTCCTCATGGGCTCACTGATGGATTTGCTTTGTTTAATAGAGGGATGCTTGCCCTGGTCAGTGATCATTCCATTGGAAGAATGCTATAATCTGAAAAATGCATCCACTCACTAGATGGTAGGATTGAGACACTATAAGCAATGCTATTGGCTGCTATTTGATGGCAGTATGCATTTAGTTCATACAAATGTTGAATAAGAGGGAGTCATGATATTGATTCTTGTGAGACACTGTCAGTGACAGTGTCAGGAAGGAACAACGATTTTGTTTCCATTTGATTGCTTTCTGCCTGACAGTCAGAGCTAAGAAACTATGAGAGAGGGGACTGGGGTATGCCAAGTGAGGAAAGTTAGGTATGAAGATGATGGGATAAGGTGTCAAATGCTTCTGATTAATCTAAGAACAGCGACTATACCAGGGTTGCTGTCATTTATATGTTGGTGAAGCTGAGTAGCACAGTAGTAGTACTGTAGTGAGGTCTGAAACCATGCTAGGCTGCGGAGAGAAGGCTGCTGGAGTTAATATACTGCATAAATTAGGAGTGGCTGTATTTTGACTGACAGGATATGGTGGCAATAAGGCTATAGTAAGAACAGTCTGATTCACCACATTTGTGAAGTGACACTGTTTATAATTCTGTATAGGTCCATAGGTATTTACTAGGCTAATGGTCACAATGTCCTTTTTATGCCTAGTCATATATACCAAATGTTTCCAACACATTGGATGCCCTAGAGGTTATTTGTAGGAACATGTATAAGCTAGGGCATGTGTACTCAAACATTTACCTGTTGAATCTATCTGTTAGGGACAGGTGACAGGCGATGGATGAATTTCTGATTTTCCATCCACTGGTCCAGGTTATGCTTGAATATGGATAGGGAAAGGCTCCACTTCAAAATAGATAGGAAACTTGTTCCAGAGAAAGGGAATTCTGAAACACATACTTATCCCACCAACATGCCCTATTTACGTCTCAAACAAGGTTTAAGTTCTTGGATCTGGTAGCTCAAATGGTATTTTTTTACTAATATGTAAGAGGTCCATCATAGTGTCATCCTAGGATGTCTTTTATTGCAGACATGGATCAGGAGACAGTATAGGGATATGGCTTTGAAGAGACCCACATACGTCATGTAGTTAATGCCTTGTATTCTTTTTGTGAGCAACCAATTTTGGTGTTCTACTTGTTGCATGTGTCTGGTCAGGTATATACTGAAGGGGTGATTATACTCAGTGATGGTGTCTGAAGAGGACTAAGTACAGTGAAACGATGACCTCCATGGGCCTATGTACCATACCCTTGCTTGTATGTTTAGCATCAAGTAATTTCCTTAGACACATGTGGGTCAAAAGCCAGGTTACTGTATACATATGTCCACAAATCACTGACTACTGGTTCTGGTCTTAGGGGTGTTATCAGTGATCTCATTTCCTGGGGCACCCAATTTTCCCAAAAGTGTGCTATAATCCATTTCTTGACATTGGGTTCAGACAGTGTCTATGGGAACAGTTATTTGTCTGTATGAACCCTTCCTGGAGGATATTAATGTTTTGGATGGATTCTATGACTGCTTTCACCTTGCAATCATCTGGAAATGTTGTTCAACCAGATGTTGCTGATGTTGGTCTTGACTTCAGAGAAGTACATGCCAAAAGTAGAGGACCCATCACTGTCTACTGAGGGACTCCACTAGTGACCAGCATCTATACAGAATTGGACTCCTCTGTCCTAACTTTATTGGACTTATAGGTTCCCAGATGTATACAATGCTAACGAACAGCAGGGCCATTATATGCCTAACCATGCAACCCAAATGTGACATGCAAATTTGATTTATATAAGTGGTGATTTACTGACTGTCTCTGCCCAACATAGACATAGGAGTCAGTATGATAATGAGCAAAGAGACAGGACTTTGAGGCAATCAGCGTACAACATTGTGTTTAGTGGATATTCAAGTTGCTGCATGTATCTGGTCAGGTTGATACTGAATGGGGCTTTATACTCCTAGATGGATCTGATGAGGGCCGAGTACAGTGGTCAGATGACATCTCTAGACCTAAATGCCATAACCTTGCTTATAAGCTGAGCAACACAGATGGATTTGCTTAACTACCTTAGACACACATGTTGGTCAAAGCCTAGATTACTACCTAAATGAGTTCCCAGATCCTTGACTAGTGAATCAACTTTTATGGGTGTTTTAATAATGCTGTAGTTAACTGGATGGTACATTTCCTAAAAGTTGCAATAGTGCAATTCTTGCTATTAAGTTTTAAGTCAGGGGGTTGGCACCAATCATTTCTCTGTATTAGACCTTCCTGGAGGGTGTTCTCATGTTTGCAATCCTCTTCAAACTTGGGTAGCCAAAGGCTTTTTGCATTGGCTTTGCCTTCTTTGCAATCTGCTGCCCAGATGAGTGGGCACAGCACAGAGTCCTGCGAGTCTCCACTGGTGACTGACCTTATTGGAGTTGGCTTCACCATTTCTAACCTCATTCGTCCTATCACAGAGCCAGTCAGCTATCCAGTATGTTAAAAAAGGGGGGTTATACTGAGTTCCATTAAGTTTGTTCCCAATACCCAAGTTGAGTATTGTATCAAATGCTTTAGCCAGATCTAGGTAGGCAGTATATGCCATTTTTTGAGTGTGAGGACTGTAAATTTTTGTTCAGGGTCCTGGCATTAAGCATTAACACTGAGGTTCAGCTGAGTTTATTGTGCTGTTAGTAGGTTTGACAGTTTGACATTTCCTAAAGAGTCACTATGGGGGTGGGTGAAGTTTTAGTCAGTGTTCAAAAAAACCTAAACTGTTAACGTGGTTTGCTAACCATGTCCTCCCAAGCTGAGAAGTATTGTATCCTTAGAATGACACCAGAAAGACAGCCAGTTGTTGAAAACAATAGTTTTTGCTCATATTGTGGCATCATCCTCAGTGATGGTAATATGCTGCCCAGTGCTAGGCTCATACCAGCCTGTGACATGTAGTCTAAAGCTCCATAATAACTCTCTTCATATAGTCAAGGAAATCCTGTGTGAGAGCCATTTGGCAATCCATCATGCTACATGGTGGTGTATATCTAATTTGTGACTTTGTTTACAATGCCCCAATGGGTTTTTGTATCAAATGCCTTGGCCAGGTCAAGGTAAGCAGTGTGCACCAGTCTGCCACTGCCCATTGCCTTGTTGATCTTCATAGGTTCATAGGTTCATACTAGGCTATCTGCCCAAGGGCATTTATAAGCCTAGCCCATAGTTATGTGGCTTTCACCACCCCTTTAGTTTGAATAAAACTATGCCTGTTATTTTGCTGTGCCTCTGTCAAGCAGTGACACTGAAGTAATCCCTGGGGTATATCTGCGATCTCCCATCCATTGGTCAAGATTCCTCTTGAACAAGGCCAGCGAGGTGCTCTGCCTCACATGTACCGGGATTTTGTTCCACAGCATAGGGAGTCTCTGGGTGATGAATCTGTCCCTCCAGCACGTTCTATTAATAACCGTGTCAAGGTTTAAGTCTCCCGCCCTTGTGGTTCTGAGGGATCTAGATTTTTTGAGGTGAAGCATATTCATCAAATCTGGGGTTTGACATGGCCTTATATGTCAGGCACAGGTCACCTCTGAGCAAGCGGTATGAGACTGAATAGAGCTGGAGTTCTTTCAGTCGGGCAGCATAAGACATATTTTTGAGACCCTTTATCCTTTTGGTGAGGAACTTTTGGGGCCTTTCCAGCTGCTGCAGGTGTCGGGTCAGATACATTCTGAATGGGGCATTGTACTCAATCATAGGTCTAATGAGTGATGAGTACAGGGGGACGATGACCTCCCTTGATCTAGATGTGAATCCCTTCATGATCAGGTGGGCAATGTAGAAGGTTTTCCTGACTACTTTAGCAACATGAGTGTCAAAACGAAAGGCTAATGTCAACCTGGGTCCCCAGGTCCCTGATGACTTCTTCTGTGCTCAGTGGATTGCCACCTATATGGTAGCTAGGGGTAACCTTGTTTTTCCCGAAGGGTATGACTATGCATTTCTTGGCGTTTAACTTTAGGCCATGGCTCTGGCACCAGTTATCCATTTCTGTGAGGCCCTTCTGAAGGATATCTGTGTCAGAAGTGTTTTCGACTATGGTGCCCAGTTTGCAGTCATCTGCAAACTTTGTCAGCCATAACCCTCCTGTGTTTGCTTGTACTTCAGAAAAATAGATGCCGAACAAGAGTGGACCCAGGACTGAGCCCTGTGGGACACCACTTGTGACAGGCTTTGAGTCTGACATGGCTCCAGCAACTCTGACCCTGTGGGTTCTGTCACTTAGCCAGTTTGCAACCCATCTTGTGATGTATGGGTTTACATTCAAGCTGATGAGTTTTTCGATGATACCTGAGTGGGGTATTGTGTCGAAGGCCTTTGCCAGGTCGAGGTAGGCTGTATGGACTGCCTTTCCCTCATCAATGGCCTTGGTGACTGTTTCGAAAAAGTCAACCAAGTTTAAAAGGCATGATCTGCCCTTGACAAAGCCAAACTGGGTTGGATCCAAAGTTTGCAAGTTCCCTATGTCTTTATTTATGAGTTCCATTATGATCCTCTCCATGGCTTTGCAGATAAGGCTTGTCAAGCTAATGGGACGGTAATTTCCAGGGTCGGTGGAGGCGCCGCCCTTGTGAAGTGGTACCACAGTCGCCGTGCGCCACTCCTTGGGTACGTATCCTGAGGTGATGCTAAGATTAAACAGCTGTCCTAACTGCGGGTTTAATTCCTCATTGAGTTCATGGAGCACACAGCCGGGGACACCATCCCGTCCCATGGATGCTGTGTTTTTTGCCTTGGAGAGAGCTCATTTGACGGTTAAGGATCCTGCGAAACAACAACTTTATCTACTTCCTAAGATTCATAAGTCCATTGATCAGCCACCAGGCAGACCGATTGTATCTGGCATTGGGTCACTCACTGAACCCTTGTCTGTTTTTCTAACTGAAAAATTGAAACCACTGTTAACATGTGTTAGAGCAAGAATCAAGGACACGACTGAATTTTTGCAGATAGTCTCCGAGTCTCAATTGGACCCTGAATGGCTTATGTGTACCCTTGATGTATCCTCGCTTTATACCAGCATCCCTCATTGGGCGGTATTAATGCCTTGGAATACTGGCTAAATAAAACCAATTTATACCCCCCAGGGATGAACACCTTATTGTTGTGTATGGCTGAACACATTCTAACTAAAAATGTTTTTATTTCCAACAAAACTGCTATTGGCAACTACAGGAATGCTATGGGTGCATCCTTTGCACCCATTTATGCTGATCTTTTTATGGGCTACATGGAAGATATGATTTTATATGACCCTTTGCATAACATATATCTATCTGAGATTGATATATGGAGAAGATACCTGGACGACTGTTGGCTTATATGGAAAGGAGGTGAGGAATACCTCCAGGAATTTATTCAACATTTGAATGGGAACATCTGGGGTATCAATTCACTGTGGAATATAACAGGAGTGCAATCAGTTATTTGGATGTCAATTTAATTCGACAGGAGGATAACACTCTTAGAACGTCCGTACACAGAAAATTCTCACAATATAATACCCTTCTACATGCTGATAGTTTCCATCCAAAACATATTATTCGGAACATACCGAAATCACAGTTTGTGCGGATGAAAAGGATTTGTTCCTCAGTGGATGATCTTCAGAGTCATCAAATGGATCTAACTAAGAGTTTTTTGTCCAGAGGTTATTCCACTCATACTATTGAGTCAGCAGTCCAATTTAGTAATGCTAAATCCAGGGATTCTCTTCTCCAATACAATACTAAAACTCATAATGAGGAATCAGATGTATGTAGATTTGTTACCACTTATGGCAGGAATAGTGCCAATTTAGTAAATATTATTAATACTCATTGGAATATATTGAATTCTCATCCATTGTTGGAAGATTATCTCGGAGAACGATGTTATTTTTCCTATAGGAAAGGCAAAACTTTAGGAATTTATTTTCACACTATAAAAAACCAGGGTCATGGATCACACTCCAACTCAAAGAACACTTACTGGAGACAAACTTTCAGGCATTTATCCATGTGGACATTGCAGTTTTGTAACTATATTTTCAAAACTACTTCTTTCACTAGTAGGAACACTGGACAAATATACGACATACAGTTTTTGGTAACTGCAGTTCAGACTGGATTATTTATCTTGCCACATGTACATGTCATGCATTTTATATTAGCCAAACGTCTAGACAGTTTCGTGTCAGGATCTCTGAACACCTTGGTGACATTAGAAACAGAAGATTAACTAATGCACTATATAGACATGTTATCAAACATCCCACTGCCAAATTTACATTCACCATCATTGATCATATCATAGGGAATCGATCTTTTAAAACAGGTTGGCATGATATCCTAAATACCAAAGAAAAAGGTGGATCATTAAGCTAGGGGGGCTTTCCCTCCTGGATTAAATGATAAATTATAATTTGTAATTAACCATCACTTGCATTACGTATATGTACTTATTTCTTATCAGGTTGCATTGCTTAGGTTTTTGCATTTCAGCTCATTTTAGGATACTGTGGCTGGTATTCAACACCAGAATTCTTATAACCTGACTTTTGTTTTGGGTTTATTTTGGGCATTTACCCTTTATTGTATGTTTCTTATTAAGTTTGTTTATTATCATTGATATACCAGTATACTGTGTCTCTTTGGATTTTTTCATTATAATCTGGAGATATGCATGCAACTCAGGCAAACTTTTTTGTTTATTGAACTATGTATTTTTCAATTACTTTTGCCTTGATTGTATTTTTCAATTACTTTTGCCTTGTTTGCATTTTTGACTTACCAGGAAGTGATGTCATATAGATGCCTTAAAGAACATTATATAAGATGATGACTAAGTGCTTTTTGCTGACTATACTACTGATGAAAGCCTTGCTGCTGAAACCGGTCTAGTTTCAGTTTTATTAAACTACTTTTGAACCTTCCTTGGTGCTGGCCTTTTTTCTGATTTTGGATCTAAGAGAGCAGTTCTCACCTGGGCGTTGGAAATGTTTGGGGGGCTACAATCCTCTGGTATAGATATCTCTCCTTTTGGGGGGAGGGGGGGGGAGAAGTTTGCACTGAACCTGTCAGCCAGTATGTTGGCAATGTGTGTAGGTTCAGTAATCTTCATATCATTTTGAATTAATTCTGACAAAGTCTTGCAGATTAAGTACTCATGATCTTCCCCTGACAAAACCAAACTGGGTTAAATCCAATGTCTGCAGGTTTCCAGTGTCATTATTAATCATTTTTAAGATAATACTTTTCCATGGCTTTGCATGTGCGATTAGTCAGACTAATGGTTGTGTAGTTTCTGGGGTCCATAGAATGCCCACTCATATGCAGAGTGATGCCTATTGTTGATTTGTATCATGCATGCCCTGCGAGTTGTTGTTCTAGAAGGCAAACCACCCTCTTCCAAGTATTATGACTCCTCTGGTCTGATGTGTTGTCCACTTGTGCTATCTGTAAAAGTCTTCAGATCTTAAACTTGTTATTTGTTAGCATTGTTGCCCCACTGGCTGTTGCCCACAACACCCTCTCTCGGGCAACTGACGCATTCTTTCCCCATGTGCTGGGAAAAGAGAGAACCAAAAACAGCCTGCACTTAGGCAGCTATCAGGAGTTTTTTTTTTAATATTTTTTCCATGTGGTCCAAACCACATTATGCATGGCCAGTAACAGACCTAGAGTTCAGCATACAGTGGGAAACAGTGAGGGTAGGTCACTTACTAACTCAGTTTACATAACTTCTCAGGAGAGCTGTGCCCCCCCCCCCTTGAAGCCAGTGCACCCATGGGCATTTTATAGTCCACTGTAGATCCAGTCATGGGATACTGATACCCTGGTCATACACTTCCATCACCCCCTAAGGAAAGGCAAGCTTGCAATGCATGCCACTCCTCCCCTGATCCACAGGTGGCTAATCTAACTCTGGTATCAAGGCACACAATCAGGGCTCTATGCCTCTGAGACAATGGCTCCAACTGCCTGCACACTCTGAAATATTTTCTTTTCTTTTTTAATTCTTTTTTTATCTTGGCAGTGGAGTCCAAGTCTCTAGGATGGAGTGGAAAGCTATGTTGACTGCCTTTCATTTTTAGATGGTATTCATGTACCCATGACAATAATTGGCCTCATTCCAAGTTGTTGATTGTCACAAATACTTTTTTGTTATCTAGATGCTTCTGTCTTTCCATGGTCCAAAATAGCTTCTGACAGCCTTCTGCTGGGTATCCTTTCTCTCACAATATTGTTTTATGTCTTTATTTTAAACTGTCTTTTGGGAATTCTTGCTAAATAGCAGATGTTTACAGGTGATTCCCAAGTACTAAAAAGTCACATTTATAGCCACCCAGACCACCATTAAAAATAGTCCACAACCGAGGGAGACAACTGTGTTCTCAAATCACAATGAAACTTGGAATCTGAATGAAAAGATTTCTAATTCTGTTAACTGGTAGTGGAGTACTGTGACTTTCTGGCTTTAACTTGTGAAGTACAACTTTGAAGCACCCATGAGCGGAGGGTGTTCTCCAATGTGGAGTTAATCACAACAGTTTCAAGAAAGTTGTGAGCCCCACTGTGTTTAGGCATGTGGAACCCTACAGATGAGAAGTAAACTGGTGTCATAGCCTATATTTGACCCTTGCCAGCAATTAATTGGTTAGAGAAATAGTGTTATAAAATCCTCTGGATAACTATAATCATACTGATACTGACAATGTCTGAACTTTGAACACATTATCCAAAGTAGTATAGTGTCAAATAAGTTTAAGAAAAACTCTGTGGGGATTTGCAACCGTTATGGTGGGGTAACATAGCTATTGTATGCGCTGCAGTCATGATTATGGCTGTGCTTCTGTGGTTATTGCATGCCATTGGTGCCTTTGTGGTATTTTAGTGCATAATCCCTGCAATTTCTTTTTTCACAGCGACTTGCCTCTTACACTAAAAGGTTTGAAAAGAGAAACTGTAACATCTCTGCAGATACTCTGTAAATAGCTACACCTATAAGTTTGATAAGAGAAACCGTAACATATTTGTATATATTTCTGAATATAAACTGTATTCTTCATAGGCTTGAAATGTGAGACTGTAACTTGTATGTTAATATGTTTGTGCATATACTGTAACTTGCTTGGCTTTATCTGTTTGTAAGTTTGGAGCTTTTCTCCCCGGGCCACCACTGAAAATGGACTTGTATTCAGTTGGACTATCCCTGTCAACAAATGTAAAATAAATAAATAATTGTGAATATTTTGATTACATCTCTGACAAAAGAAGGTGGGTTAGTAATGTGACAAAACATTACATCACAGTATGGTTGTCACTACAGAATTGGTGGCAAAAGACAGATGTGTTTAATCTCGTGCCTGTAACTGCATCATCTTGCTTAGAAATTAAAAAAAGCAGTTTCTGTTCAAAGTGTAATTAGAAAAGGTGAGGAAAAGTAAGGAATTAAGGTGGCCGTCCATAAGTTTTTAATGCTTGCATCAAGAAGTGATGGAGGAAATATAGAGGGAAGACACAGCTACTTATGTGAAAGAAAGTGCTTCAAGGAAATGGTAAAAATAACATCTTGTAGGGTGACAGAAGAACAGGCACCATTGAAGCTAACTGCCTCAGGATGCTGGGGAAAAGGCAAAGCTCAAATGGGCTGTTCAGGAGGACGGGGCAGAGGTTTGCTAAAAGGTTAGCTTTTGGAAGTGAAATGTAATAGGAGTAAGCAGTAGAAAGATTTCCAATTTAGCATGTTCCTATCTTTGTTTCCACAAAATTAAATAAACAAACAAACAAGGAAGCCTGATATCATAAAAGGTGGTAATTTCTTGAAAATATATAGTAATTCAACAAGGTTACCTTTAAATGAATTGTGTGTGTGTGTGCGTGCGTGTGTGCAGGCATGCGTGTGTGCGTGTGCGTGTGTGTGTGTGTGTGTGTGTGTGTGTGTGTGTGTGTGTGTGTGTGTGTGTGTGTGCGTGCGTGTGTGTGTGTGTTGAGGGGGGTTGTGTATGTATGTGTCTATGCATGTATGTGTGTGTGTTGTGTTTGAGTGGTGTATTAGAGAACACTAGTGCAGAGCTGGGCTGACACCTGCCCTGGTGGGAGAGTGTAAGGTTTCAAGTGCAGTGGGCTTCCTGCAACAAATGTTGGCAATCCTGAGATGAGGTCAGCTAGGTAATTTCACCATCGCTGTCACTGTAATATGTGTGGAGTATAGTGAAGAGCACTGGTTCTATGTGTGTTCATGCATGTTCTGAGTGGGTGATGTAATAGGTAACTGTCAATCAAAGCTGTGCTCACACCTACTTCATGCAGTGGTGGTGGACATTGTGGTGTGAGTGCAGTTTGCCTTGTGAAGCAGGAGTGGCACTTCCAGGTATAAAGGAACCAGATGCTGTGTTAATGTGTGCTTGTTTGTGTGAGTCTGTATGTGAGTCTGTCTGTCTTTGTGTGTCTGTTTCTGTGTCTGTCTGTGCATAGGTTTATGACATAACTGTGAACAATGGAGCAGAGCTGGACTGCCATGTGCCCTGCTGATGGAGCTTTTGGTGTCAGTGCATTGAGCAACAAATGCTGTGTACCATGAGCAGGTAGCATCAGCAGCTGTGGTCCCTGTAGATACAGCATCACTGTTTTATGGAAAGGTGGATAAAGCAACATGGTTCTCTGGTACATTGTGTGTGTGTGTGTGTGTGTGTGTGTGTGTGTGTGTGTGTGTGTGTGTGTGTGTGTGTGTGTGTGTGTGTGTGTGTGTGTGTGTGTGTGTGTGTGTGTGTGTGTGTATATTGAATGGTGTAATGGCGAGCAATGGAGCTGAGCTGGACTGACACCAACCCTGTTTTGGGATCATCCAGTGTCAGTGCAGCGGGATTGTTGCAGCAACTGTTAGGTGGCCAGAGCTGAATCACCTGCAGCTTGGGTCCACCCGGATCTGTTGCAGCATTTATTAGGAGTGGTGGACAATGCACCATTGCTCACCGGTAAATTTTGTATGTGTTTAACATGAGTAGTGTAACAGAGAAGAATGTAGAAGAGCAGGGATGACAGCAACTCTGTTATATGGACTGACTATGCAGTGCCCCGATCTGACACCAAAAACAGCTGTGGGCCACCACAGGTGTTGAATCCATGTATTGTTTTGATATGGGCAAAGCAACTTGGTTTAGTGGTGCACTGTGGGTGTTTGTGAGTTTCGCATGGGCTGTGTATCTGAGATTGATAGTGCCTAGATGGGCTGACAGGTGTCCTGTTAGAGAACCACCTTGAATCATTTTCTGTTGCTTTCTCCAGCAGATACTTTATTAGGGTCATAGGTTCATAGGTAGGTACTAGGCTGTCGGCCCTGGGGCCTATATAAGCCTAGCCAAAAAAGTTCCTTGGCTTCCGCCACCCAAGAAAGCTATTTTCCTGCACCCCTGCCTAGCAGAGCCACAGAAGTGATCCCCGGGGTGAATTTCCTATTTTCCATCCAATTGTTGAGATTTTTCTTAAAGAGGGCTTATGAGCTTTGCTTGACATGAATGGGTAGTCTGTTCCAGAGCATGGGAAGTCTCTGGGACAGGAATCTATCCCTCCAGCATGTTCTGTTTATTGTGGTGGCAAGGTTTAGGTCCCTGGAGCGTGTGGCTCGGAGAGATTGGGGTTTCTTTAAGTATTGCATGTCCAACAGATCTGGGTTTGACATGGCTTTGTATGTTAGGCAGAGGTCACCTCTGAGTAGGCGATAAGCAACAGAGTTTTTTGAGATAGTCTGCATATGGCATCTGTTTGAGGCTGGTAATCCCCTTAGTGTGGTATTTCTGTGGCCTTTCTAGTTGTTGTAGATGTCTTGCGAGGTACATGTCAAATGGGGCGTTGTACTCTATGATGGGTCTGATGAGGGATGAGTAGAGAGGAACAATGACCTCTTTTTTCTGAAGGTGAACCCCTTTGTGATGAGGTGTGCCACTTAGAAGGATTTCCTGACTACTGTGGTGATGTGATTATCAAAGGAGAGACTACTGCCCACCTGTGTCCCAAGGCCTCTTATCACACTTTCAGTGTTTAATAGGCTACTGCCTATGTGGTAGTTCATCATGGGTGCAGTGTTTTTCCCAAAGGGGATGACATTGCACTTCTTGGCATTGAGGTTGAGGCCATGACTTTGACACCAAGCATCTGTCTCAGTGAGATCCCTTTGTAGAATGTCCACATCATTAGGCGATTCTATTATGGCACCTAGTTTGCAGTTGTCTGCGAACTTTGTTAGCCAAAGACCTGCTGTATTAGCCTGGACTTCTGAGAAGTAGATGCCAAACAGGAGAGGACCCAGGACTGAGCCCTGTGGTACTGCATTTGTCAGTGCTCTGAAGTTGGATTTGGAGTCTGCTACTTTCACTGTGTAGGTTCTGTCAGTGAGCCAGTTGGCCACCCATCTTGTGACATACGGATTTATGCCCAGTGTAGTTTTCTCTATTGAAAATGCTTGCCTGGCTTCATTTTCAAAACCTTGGAGAGGAGTTAAAATTGCGCTTAGAATCTGATGTTTGGATGGAGATTGTGGTCCCACTGCTGCAAAAGTTATGAGTTACGTAAGAGGGTTAAGTCGA